>NW_015387868.1:230316-237012 GCF_001527695.2 Protobothrops mucrosquamatus
CCAACTAGTAGATGACATTTTTTTCTCTCATACATACAGACTCTGTGAAGAAAGTTTTAATCTCATTGTTGCCTTAAAAACAACTACGAAAGTCTGAGAATCAGTATCACGAATCCAAGCTTTCTGTTGTCACTGGCCCATATTAGCTATATTATCAAAATGCATTTGGTTGGTTGGGTTTTCATGTCCAGGTGGGAAAAAGGAATTAAAAGAAGAAGAAAAAACTATGAAAGTTTTGAAGTTTTGAAACAATCGTAGTCATATTCTGTACTACGATGCAAAATATTTCAAGCAACTGACTGGTGTCATTTGGTTCTCCATTCTCTCAATGTTTTGCCCTAATGCTCTGGATCTCCAAATTCGGAAATGAGTATGTGCCATTAGTAAGGAAAAAATATAGAAATAATGCAATCCATACTCTTTAGAGGGCCAGTATCCAGAACAGTTTGCAATGAAATCTAAGGGGGGGAGGTTTATATCTTCGGTACCATTTCTAATAGGTAGTGCTATGGTTAAGACGCTGGGCTTGTTGGCTGGAAAATCGGCAGCCCAGGTCCAAGACCTGAACACCACGTGACAGAGTGAGCACCCATCCTTGCTCCAGGTCCTGCCAATCTAGCAGTTCAAAAGTATGCAAATGTGAGTAGATAAATAGGTACCACTTTAGTGGGAAGGTAACAGTGCTCCGTGATGCTATGCTGGCCACATGATCACGGAAATATCTTCAAACAGGCTTAATGGCCTTGAAATGGAGATGAGTACCACCCCTATAGTTGGCAATGACTAGCAAAATACTCCTTTACCTTTACTTCCCACTTACCTAGACAGGGACTCCTTTACCTTTACTTACCATTTCTTATATCCTTCAGAGGTTATTTTTTAAAGAGAGATAATGACTACTAGAAGAAAAGCAGTGAGAAAATACGACATGGCACAGACTAACTAACTAACTATTAAATAGTGAAATGTACGGACTGTGATAGACTGTGAATAAAGACAACGCTGAGTCATTAATGCAGTAGTTAAAATGTTTTCCTAATCAAGCCTAACCAATAAACTACAATAAAATCCCATCTTTTCGCCCATTTCATTTTGTTTCCCTGATGCAAATTGTTAATACGTTTTAGTCACGCTTTCGTATTATTTTCATATAGTTAATGAATTGTACCTACATCTGGTCATCAACCATAATAAAGGCTTTGATTTAATTTATATTATTTTCTCTTCTCTCTGCAATGTAATCACAGTCAACCTTGCTATAAATACGTCTGTGTTAATCTTTTCCAAAGTAGTTGGATAAGCAGTTGGATAAATAGTATTTTGTTATTTTTTTTAACTCAGTTTGATTCTTCCAAATGTGATTCTCCTGGACAAATGACTGCTATGTGATACTTGAATGAGGGATTTCTCATATTTCTGAGGAAAAAAATATTTTATTAAATTTCCTTCCTTGCCTGGTGTGTTATTTTGAAATTACTATCAAGTTAGACATTTTAAAACTTGGTGAGAAGAAATATAACTGAGCCTTTTCTGTTTAAAGAGGGTCAGATTATTTTTTCTGCAAAGGCTGCTTCTGTTTTATTAATAAACAGGCAAATCTTGCATTTTGGATTACTTCTCTATTCATAAAAAGTAAAATAAGGTAGCTACTTTCAGGAAGAATTGATATATGTAACTGATGATTCATAAACTGGCTGCCATTGATAAAGATACATAGTCAATTTCCATTGGATTAGTAGACATCAACTTTTTTTCTGTCATGAAGATATAAAGCTAGTTCTTATAAATTGCTTTTTATAAATTGCTATTAATAGACTTGCCTCCAGAAGTTGTGAATGCCCCAACACTAGAAGTTTTTAAGAAGAAATTGGGCAACCATTTGTCTGAAATGCTTGAGCAGGGAGTTGGACTAGATGACCTCCAAGATCCCCTCCAACTCTGTTATTCTGTTAAATGTTATATTTAAAGATCTCAATATACCATTCAAGTTCTTTTCTTACATTAATACTCTCCTTATTCTTAATATTTTAATGAGTTAAATTGGGGGATGCTGATTCGTTCATAGTTATGTATTAAAGTAAAGGTGGAAAATCTTTGGCCTTCCAAAATATGCTGAAAACTTTTCATTAGATAGCATAGCGAAGGAAGGAAGGAAGGAAGGAAGGAAGGAAGGAAGGAAGGAAGGAAGGAAGGAAGGAAGGAAGGAAGGAAGGAAGGAGGGAAGGAGGGAAGGAGGGAGGGAGGGAGGCCTACAGTTTCTCTTTTCAATTTGCAGCTTCCCTGGATTTCCACATTTCAATTAAATTCCAAAGGAAGCCCTCATAAGAGAACTGCATCCATGCCCTTTCTTCAATTAGAAAATGTCTTTGTGTGAATATTCAGTCTGGATATTCAATCAGGGGGTGATTGAATCAAATGTCCAAATCAAAACAACTTCTCAATTACAAACTGTATCAAATGGTTGAAGCAGCCTGAAAGCTGACACCTGGCTTCAAACACTTCCGCACAGAAATTGACTACTGTATTACAACATTGATTAATGGCGATCGAATCAATAATTCAGTCTGAATCATCAAACTCAACCGATTTCTGGAATTGAAACAATAATTTTGAATCAGATTTGACTTGCTTTGCACAGGCCTGGTGGACAGACCGCGATGTTTCAGAGGGATAAAAATATATGAAACAGAAAATAACCCCCTGCAATTTCCAACAGCAGTCAACTCAACATCATCACAAAGAGAAGTCAGAACAAATTCACATGCACCCTGCGAAGTAATAAGCCTGTTTTGCAGAAGAAGAAAACTTTTGAAAAATTGCAAGGCTAAATTCAGCACAAATGAAACACCTGGTTTTTTGCTGTCTGAAAAATGCGTCAATAATTATTTTTAAGACAATCCTTTTTATTAGAAACCATCACCTTAATAAATTTGGGACCTGAAAGGTTTATGCTTGTAAGAACCCCATCATGAAGGGCTGCTAAATCTGATGAAATTGTTCCTAAGCATCTTAAAAAAGAATATCTGAAAGCAAATATCCTGCAGTAAAGCATGTGCCAGAATATGTTTCCCTTTTGGTTTTTGTCTGCTCAAAAAACTATCATGGGTAGAAGATGATTACCTCACCCAACATCCTTTACAGTTTTGATTTTCTTCTACCAATGTTTGCAAATAAACTGAAGGGTAAAAAAGAACCCATAAATTTCTGGAAATAGAGAAAATCATAGAAAAGATTTTTTTAATGAGAGGCAAAAGAGAGAATGGACTGGAAATCAAAATAATGTTTTGACCTGGTAAGGCGGTATCTCCTCACTCAACACACACGACACACACAAATGATAGATGTCTGTCATTTGGTCAGAAATGAATAGTGCTTCGCACAGAAAAAGATTGAAGAGTCTTCAGACAGACAATTATTTCTAAAGAACATGCTATGGAATACAATAAAGATCAATTCAGAACAAGCCCAACTTGTGTTGGGACTGAAGAATGACTCAATATTTTTTCCCTTCCAATGTTTGATTCTGAGTCCATCTTCATAATTCTTTTGAAGTGGATCTACCAAAGGGTGTTCATTAAAAGAGAGCTATGTTCTATCTGAGAACAGCCAAACTTATCCAAGGCAGTGGCTTTAAAAGAGCATCAAAATATATGGATTATTTTATGTGGGGGGGGAAATATCAGCTACAGTAGCATTAATACTGTAGCAAGGGGAAAAGGCATCTCAAAGTTAAGGCTGTAACTCCATCCTGTGGTGCCTAGAAATTACAGCACATGTTGTTTTCTTCTGATCAGACACAGCTCACCTCTGAAGTGTAGCCGGTCATCTAGATATATTGGTAAACATGCAACTTTTTCCTGTATGGTCTTTTCCTGGAGCTATTGTGATCACAGGAGTATAGGAAAGCAAACTGCTGGATTTCTCTGAAGGCTTCAGAGCACATACATCATAAGACTGTGGGACTTTCTTCCTTACTGGTTTCACATTCTTCTCAACATATTTTCTCCCTCGACCAAATTCCTGCAGGTGTAGTTGAATATTTATGCCTCACCTCAATTGCACCATTGTTTCCCACTGGGGAAGCCCCAGCATATGTAAAACTTTACTCAAAGGGATATGTAGGATGGCAAAGAAATCTTTCCCTTTCTTATCCCCTTAATTTCCACTTTAGGAAAGACAACGCTCATCACTACTACAGCACTGGTGGAAATATTTACCCTCCAGGTATGCTGCAATGCCAATAAAAAATTCTTCCTCAATTTGGTGTTCATTTTTTTAAATGGCAATAGCACTTAGCAACACATCAATTCATGACCAGAACTTACATTTCTCCCTCACCACGAGGACAAAGCAACTAATATGTGCTATTTGGATGTGAGTTTTAATTAGAATCATTGTAGCTTCTGCCTGAAGGATTGAGTTAGGAACACAACAAGGAACCAAGAACATGATTAATATAAATATGATAAAGAAAAGCAGATTGCTTAGGAAGCTTGTTTTTACAGCTCCTGATGGCTCTAAGTCCTTATATGCATATAGCGGGAAGACATAGGATAGCTATGATATTACTCTGGTCTTAAATACTTATACTATTTATGATGCCAATATCCTTTCTCTTAAATGGATGTCTACAGTGTTCTGTATTTTATTATTACTTTTCCTAATCTGGGTACACAATACTGGCATTATATGTCATCTCAGCAATACGTTCCTTGAATCCTTGATATCTTACTAATATGCTAGTCTTGATAATTTTGAAGACATTTTAAGAAATGCCTCACTTTGGCCGTGCTTCAAGTGAAGCATCCCTTCAAAGCTATTTCAGGAAGAAATATAAAAACCTTTCCTCTAAAAATAAGATAACCACATAGCTTGGCTTGGGCTTCTTATGCCTTTGCCAGAAGAAGCTTTTGCACACAGAGTAAAATCTCAGAGCATGAAAATTCCACAAATCAACGGGAAAACAATTTCCAGGAACAAGAGCTTTTTAGAAATGCCTCCTCCCACTTCTTGTAAAATGGAATCCCTAAGAAAATATATCAGGTTGAAAAAGGGCCATTACAGAAGGATTTTATGATGATTGTTCTCCAAACTTTATTTTAATATAGTTCATATCTCATATATTTTATTATTGGTTCTTTTTTATAGTCTATACTTTATATTACATGGCATTTTTGAGATACAGGTTGCCTGGAACAATTGTTTCTTTTTTAAAAAAAATCCAATGCATGTCTGCAAAATCACGGGCAACCACTAGATGGCAAGAGAGGCCAGAAAAACTCTCTTTTACTGCCCTCTAGTGGCTGTTCATATTTTTTGGGGCTCTAATGCAATAGCCTTGGGAAAATAAATGAAATATATACACACACACATACATACACAAAGTACAGTATTATGCAATGCAACATAGGCGTGCATACATATATATACTATTCTGCAAGTTTATAACAAGGGTCTTTAAGAAAAATCGTTTCCACTGTGTAAAGATGGCAATATGAATGTGTGTTGCAGACAAAGAGAGCAAAGTTTGTATCCAACCTAGCTCAGATTCTGCTGCAACTATTATATAATTCCCCCTGCTTTCTACAGTATTTGTGATATATTGCAATGGATTGATCTGGAAGATCTGTAATCAAAGAGTTGTTTGGTTAGTTTCTGAAGATCTGAGCCACTAATCTCACTGAAGCTATAACTTTATGAAAAATTTTATGAAAAGCTCCTTTTGTTTTCCTCCAAGTATATTCCAATTTAACTATATCATTGTGTCCTCTTGATTTCTGCTCCTTTGTCATCTGTTCCGTTTTTAATAGAAGCACAACAGAACCGTAATGGTCTATTGGATCTCTGTCACATCTTAGTGTGAAGCCCAGGAGCCTTCAGAAATCTGAAATTGTTTCTCCTTACTTTGGAAAAAGGATGTTGATAGTCATGTGGAAGAAAATGAAGTTAGAGTTGCACCAGTGAAGTTTCTGACCTTAGAGCTAAGGCTAAGTCACTTGTTAGACGGAAAGGTTGATTTAACAATTAATCTTACAGCCAAAAAGTCTGAAGTTATTTAAGATAATATCAGGCTAAGACAGTTTCTATCCATTTGATCCCAAAGGGAAAACTACACAAATAGATTGACTTATCCTGATACGAGTCCCTTGTTCAAAAGACCCTTCATTTATAATCAGCCTGGAAGAAAAAAAAATCCTTGAAATGAAACTATCTGCAACATTGTTTGGAGCTTTCACTGATTTTTAAGCACTTGTTCTTTTAACAGGTGATTAATTTAACCAAGCTTTACATCAGCCTATCTCTGTTTCTATGTCCAGTTATTTCATAACACCTTTCTACAACTCCCAAAATGTCCAACCCCGAAAAGCTACTCTGTCCAGGAGTTGTAACTCCCATCAGGAGGACACCTGATTGTGGAAGACTCACCTTAAAACACAGGAGGTCTGACCGAAGAGTTACCTATTCAATGAGCAGGACATAAAAGGAACAGATTTTCTTTTTTTTTTTTTTTCAAATATAAATTTTTATTATTTTCATCATAAAAAAAAGCACATCACAGATATATCACAGTGTAAAAACCCCTACCCCCCACCCCCCACCCGGACTTCCCAAACCTAATCCCAGGATACTATTCAACTAAAAGTAAACTAGTATTAATATCCCTAACTCCACAAAGTATTATTCTACATAAGTAGG
>NW_015387869.1:0-17395 GCF_001527695.2 Protobothrops mucrosquamatus
AAATAGAAGCTTCTTATTGAGATTTGTTCTTTTTTCTCACTTTCTGTCTTTAACTTACTTCAGCATCTAAATGGACTGATGGATGTGTGTGCCACTCAAGAAAACATATTCCTTTTTTTCTTTTCAACTCACAGAGCAGAGCCATCTCTGCTATCAAATTTTCTTAAATATTTAAGCTCCAGTCCATTGTGCATTAATTGATTAGTATATTCCACTCTAACTATTCTTACTTCTTGGAAGGCTTGCTTAAAGTTGGATTCTTGCCCCTATTCTAGACATATTTACTTGGGAGTTACAATGTGTATATTTTGCTAAACAAAATGTGGGTTAACACAAACAAGAACATATAGGCTGCTCAGGCCATTCAGAGTTTTCATGTTCCTTTGACATATGCAGCGTTTGGTGTTATTATTTTTTAATGTATTTCATTTGTGTCCTTTTCTGCCCTAGTTCGAATTCATGGTTAAACCATATAAATTGTTTTCCATTTTAAAACAAATTTTAAAAAATCAGAGTTCCCAAATGAAAAAAAAAAGAACAACTGAAAGCCTAGCAAAAGAAATGTAAGGGTTTGCAATGGGATGTTGCATAACCCCAACCTCTAACCCTATCTGCTAATCCCTAACCCCTAACACCAATCCCTAACCCTTACCTAACCTAATCTTAATCCTAACCCTAACCCTAATCCTAACCCTAAGGGGCTAAGTGAATTGTTAAGCAAAACATATGGTTCAGTTTCCATCAGTTCCTCCAAATTTGAAGTCCTACATTTTTCCTCTTACGTTAAACTTTTAGAATTCGTTTAGAATTCCTGATAATGGCATGGGGCTGGGGTATTTGAGGGACGACCTCTCTCCAATTATATCTACCTGTGCCATTTGATCGAGCAGGAGAGGTATGCTATGTCTCCCAAATACTAGGAAATGTTATCTGATGGCATTCAGGAAGAGAGCCTTTTCTGCCGTAGCCCCTGCCCTTTACACAAAATTCTCCTGGAACTTAGATTGGCCCTGATCTTTTGGAAGGGCCTGAAAAAATGGCTGTGCCACCTCACTTGGGGGTTTGATGGGAGTGGCAAATGTCTTCATTGGTTATACTGAATTGATGTATTGATTATATTTGCCTGCTGATTGTGATTATGATTTGTGTTGGAGCTTTTAACATTGCTTCATATAATTGTATGTTTTCTTTTTTATATACTTTTTCCTTGCTCTATTTTTAATTGCTGTGAACCTCCCAGAATCACATATATAAAATGAAAAAGTAAAAACTAATACACTCCACTTTCAGACAACCATTTGTCTCAAATGGTATAGAGTCTCCTTCAGGGGGTTAGACTAGATTACAGAGGTCCCCAAACTTTTGGGCACCAGGGAACGGTTCTGTGGAGAGAGGTTTTTCCACGGACCGGAGGGTGCATGGTTTTGTGTGCTGCCTGCATCTCGTAGATGGGGCTTTGCTTATTTGTGTGGACTGGTTGCTGGCATGCCGCAGCCCGGTACTGGTTCATGGACCGGGGGTTGGGGACCTCTGGACTAGAAGACTTCCGAGATCCTTTTTAACTCTATTATTCTATGTTCTAATGTTCTGTTAGAGATACAAAGGTATGTTAAGACATTATATTCATGTGCAGATACATTCTAAATTTGCTCCAAGTCTCTGTAGCCAAATACAGGTTGCTGATGCAACAGTTTTGTTATTTGTGATGTGCCATTTTTGCCAATGCTTCATATTGGTATGAATTCCTTCCAACTGGGTATGCCATCTATATATATGGCATCATATATATATGATGAATTGGGGTTGGGCTGGAGAAAGAGAATTAATCAGAACAATCTCCATGATGTTTTGGAAGTGAACAGAGTCAGGCAGATCTTAACATCTGGTGTGGTTTTCAGGCCCACAGAAATGTACATCACTGTTTTCTTTTGCAGGGTAAAGTCTACTATAAGGCTCACCTGATATTCGAGATCTGCCTTCCAGATTCAGGTCATTTCCAGTCGGATACATTTGGAGGGCATCAGTTTGAAGTATGAGTAGTTAGACCATGGCTGCTACATTAAGAGCTAAGATAGCACCCTCTCTTTTTATTTTCCTTTTAATTGTTTTTTATTGAATCCTACCTGATTTGCCCAAATCATAAATTATATATTTAAAAGTATTTTAAAAATCTCACTATATGCAAAGAAAACATTAATGTTGCTCCTAATAAAATTCATTTGCTAACTTCCTCAATAGATTGCTTTGTAAGGTACTATTTGAAAATTGCAATTGCTCAATTTACCCTTTAATTTCTTTGTTTTTAGGCATTTAACTTGTCCATGCTGTATACTTAACCCTTGCAGATAGAAAAGTTTTTATTGTAGCTATATCATCTTTAATTAGAATCTCTCCATTTAATATTTTCCTTTCCTGGAAACTAACTTTTTAAATTCCCATTTTCATTATTTGTTTGACATTCTAAAATAGTGAAAATTTATCCTCAAAGTGCTTTGGTTTTGGTAGGGAACAAGGAAAACCAGGAGATGAATCTTCTATAGACAGCTAAGGTTGCACAAACCTAACAGTAATGGATATATTTCCTGCAAAATTGGACAGGAACAGTCATTACTATTCTGATAATTCAGTTTCATTTATAAATAGCATGGTATAGTCAAAGTGACGTTTTCACCCCTTTATTGCTACTGTCCCTTTCTTCTAGTTCTTCCCAATGTCTTGTTTTTGATCCAGAGTTCTGATTCAATAATTTAATATTCAGACTGTTTTTGACAGTGGCTCTCCACTGAGGATCATGTTATAGATAGCTGCAGTCAATAAATGAAAATAATTGGTTGTACAGTCTTGAATCACACAGAATGTTGGTTGTGAATATGTTTTGGAAGTGGACAGAGTCAGGCAGATCTTAACATCTGGTGTGGTTTTCAGGCCCACAGAAATGTACATCACTGTTTTTGGACGTGGAATTGTGGAAAACTATCATAAAATGTTGCAGGAAATATATTGATTACTGTGAGGTTTGTGCAACCTTAGCTGTCCATCTCCTTGTTTTTCCTCCTTCCCTACTGCTCTAGTACATTTTACTTACAGCACTTTTCACTTGATAATTAAAGCAACAACTCTGTCCTCCTTAGCTGTTATCTTATTTGTTGATTTCATTTTCTTAAAATCCCATAAATAAAATTGTAATGCTCCATCATAAACAGATTGGTGTCTCTCATGTTATCTTCCTTCATCACCCAGTATTTATCCATTATTCGTCCCTCTAAAAAATATTTTGCTTAGTTTGCTGTTCTATACAGAAGTGTCAAAAGGCTTGATTTTTGATGAATATTGGTTTTCTATTATTGAAATACTAGTGCTGGTGGTACTCTAAGGCAGAATGTAATAATTCATTTTCATATATATTTTCAGTATCTATCTATCTATCTATCTATCTATCTATCTATCTATCTATCTATCTATCTATCTATCTATCTATCTATCTATCTATCTATCTATCTATCTATCTATCCAGGGCTTTTTTTCTCGGAGAAAAGGTGGCGGAACTCAAACCTGGCCACGCCCTCATCAAACCCTAGGACCGCCCCTTTAGAGAACAGGAATGCAAGTANAAATAGAAGCTTCTTATTGAGATTTGTTCTTTTTTCTCACTTTCTGTCTTTAACTTACTTCAGCATCTAAATGGACTGATGGATGTGTGTGCCACTCAAGAAAACATATTCCTTTTTTTCTTTTCAACTCACAGAGCAGAGCCATCTCTGCTATCAAATTTTCTTAAATATTTAAGCTCCAGTCCATTGTGCATTAATTTATTAGTATATTCCACTCTAACTATTCTTACTTCTTGGAAGGCTTGCTTAAAGTTGGATTCTTGCCCCTATTCTAGACATATTTACTTGGGAGTTACAATGTGTATATTTTGCTAATCAAAATGTGGGTTAACACAAACAAGAACATATAGGCTGCTCAGGCCATTCAGAGTTTTCATGTTCCTTTGACATATGCAGCGTTTGGTGTTATTATTTTTAATGTATTTCATTTGTGTCCTTTTCTGCCCTAGTTCGAATTCATGGTTAAACCATATAAATTGTTTTCCATTTTAAAACAAATTTTAAAAAATCAGAGTTCCCAAATTAAAAAAAAAAAAAGAACAACTGAAAGCCTAGCAAAAGAAATGTAAGGGTTTGCAATGGGATGTTGCATAACCCCAACCTCTAACCCTATCTGCTAATCCCTAACCCCTAACACCAATCCCTAACCCTTACCTAACCTAATCTTAATCCTAACCCTAATCCTAACCCTAAGGGGCTAAGTGAATTGTTAAGCAAAACATATGGTTCAGTTTCCATCAGTTCCTCCAAATTTGAAGTCCTACATTTTTCCTCTTACGTTAAACTTCTCGTTTAGAATTCCTGATAATGGCATGGGGCTGGGGTATTTGAGGGACGACCTCTCTCCAGTTATATCTACCTGTGCCATTTGATCGAGCAGGAGAGGTATGTTATGTCTCCCAAATACTAGGAACTGTTATCTGATGGCATTCAGGAAGAGAGCCTTTTCTGCCGTGGCCCCTGCCCTTTACACAAAATTCTCCTGGAACTTAGATTGGCCCTGATCTTTTGGAAGGGCCTGAAAAAATGGCTGTGCCACCCCACTTGGGGGTTTGATGGGAGTGGCAAATGTCTTCATTGGTTATACTGAACTGATGTATTGATTATATTTGCCTGCTGATGTATTGATTATATTTTCCTTTTAATTGTTTTTTATTGAATCCTACCTGATTTGCCCAAATCATAAATTATATATTTAAAAGTATTTTAAAAATCTCACTATATGCAAAGAAAACATTAATGTTGCTCCTAATAAAATTCATTTGCTAACTTCCTCAATAGATTGCTTTGTAAGGTACTATTTGAAAATTGCAATTGCTCAATTTACCCTTTAATTTCTTTGTTTTTAGGCATTTAACTTGTCCATGCTGTATACTTAACCTTGCAAATAGAAAAGTTTTTATTGTAGCGATATCATCTTTAATTAGAATCTCTCCATTTAATATTTTCCTTTCCTGGAAACTAACTTTTTAAATTCCCATTTTTATTATTTGTTTGACATTCTAAAATAGTGAAAATTTATCCTCAAAGTGCTTTGGTTTTGGTAGGGAACAAGGAAAACCAGGAGATGAATCTTCTATAGACAGCTAAGGTTGCACAAACCTAACAGTAATGGATATATTTCCTGCAAAATTGGACAGGAACAATCATTACTATTCTGATAATTCAGTTTCGTTTATAAATAGCATGGTATAGTCAAAGTGACGTTTTCACCCCTTTATTGCTACTGTCCCTTTCTTCTAGTTCTTCCCAATGTCTTGTTTTTGATCCAGAGTTCTGATTCAATAATTTAATATTCAGACTGTTTTTGACAGTGGCTCTCCACTGAGGATCATGTTATAGATAGCTGCAGTCAATAAATGAAAATAATTGGTTGTACAGTCTTGAATCACACATAATGTTGGTTGTGAATATGTTTTGGAAGTGGACAGAGTCAGGCAGATCTTAACATCTGGTGTGGTTTTCAGGCCCACAGAAATGTACATCACTGTTTTTGGACGTGGAATTGTGGAAAACTATCATAAAATGTTGCAGGAAATATATTGATTACTGTGAGGTTTGTGCAATCTTAGCTGTCCATCTCCTTGTTTTTTCTCCTTCCCTACTGCTCTAGTACATTTTACTTACAGCACTTTTCACTTGGTAATTAAAGCAACAACTCTGTCCTCCTTAGCTGTTATCTTATTTGTTGATTTCATTTTCTTAAAATCCCATAAATAAAATTGTAATGCTCCATCATAAACAGATTGGTGTCTGTCATGTTATCTTCATTCATCACCCAGTATTTATCCATTATTCGTCCCTCTAAAAAATATTTTGCTTAGTTTGCTGTTCTATACAGAAGTGTCAAAAGGCTTGATTTTTGATTAATCATAATATTGGTTTTCTATTATTGAAATACTAGTGCTGGTGATACTCTAAGGCAGAATGTAATAATTCATTTTCATATATATATTCAGTATCTGTCTATCTATCTATCTATCTATCTATCTATCTATCTATCTATCTATCTATCTATCTATCTATCTATCTATCTATCCATCCAGTGCTTTTTTTGTTAAAAAAAAAAAAAAGGTGCCAGAACTCACACACGTCATACAACCCACCTTGCCTACCCTACAAGGTTCTATCCAAAAAAGGTGCCAGAACTCCGTTCTGGGCGTTCTATGAGAAAAAAAGCCCATATCTATCTATCTATCTATCTATCTATCTATCTATCTATCTATCTATCTATCTATCTATCTGTCTGTCTGTCTGTCTGTCTGTCTGTCTGTCTGTCTAGCATGTGTGTATGCTAATTGCTGCATGATATCTGTTTTGCTTTATTGTGGCGATGTGCATTTATAACATTTGGTGTAAGTTGACAGCTAAATGTAAAGTAGCCATTCCAGTCAACAGAATGATGCACGTATCCATTGCATGGGGTATGTGTATTAGTTCAGCTTCAACTCTTTCGTTTATATACTTATCAGAGATTTTGTATGCCATATCAATTTTGATTATTCCATTAATTAAGAGAGAAAAAATAATACTAGCTATCAATGCCATAGGGTGCTCACTTTGCATATATAGAATTCTTAGGAAATGTTAAGAAAAGGACCATGATTATTCACATTCTGGTATTTCTAGAAAATAAGAATAAAGGTCTATTTATAGAGGTCACAATTCTTGTCTCTTTTGGAGAGCCAGGTAAGAGTGTGGCTAATTATATGCTGCAGATGTGGAAAGGCTATATATTTTAAGCAAGACTTACTCCCAAGTAAATATAGAATACATTTCAACATTTTTTATTTTAGTTGCAGGAGACCATTCGTACCTTTATAGCACAATTGTGTTTGATGCTTATGGAAGCTGTTTTATATAACTCCATTCAGAGCCAATCACTTTTCTTGAAATTAAGCAGTATCCCACTGAATAGAGTTCTTTCAAAAACAAATAGTAATTTGAGTGGGAAAGGGTTTGTGTTTTGCTTTTATTTTTAAGCAGACTTTTGGAATAGCTGTAGCTGAATATATAAAAATAAAAGTGCATTTACATGATCCAAAATGCTCTTGCTAGATTAAAACCAAAAGACCAGTTGCACTTCAGGCTGAGAAATATGGGGTGAAGTATCATTGACTCACTCAGACCATGGATGTTGATTTAGTCCTGAAAAGCAGGGCTTTTAATTAAAACACAAGGGAATATTCCATTGGAATCCAAGGCCAATCTGTTTTAACAGCAATGTCTACATTCCTAGCTGTGTGTCAATTTATTGCTTTAGCTTGCCGATTGCATCAGTAGAAAAGCTCTCCAAATTGCAATAGCAGTTTTATAGAGTAGATAATTAGGGCAAGTTTTGTATGACAGAGATTACTGCAGCAATTTTGTTTTCTTTGTGCCTCGGACAAATATTTCCTTGCAAATTTCTTGATGTAATTCAACTATCCATCTATAGTTCATATCCTTAAATTTTGGATACAGTTTTAAGGTCTTTTTAAACAAAGCTTCCTTCCTGAAAGATTTATTCCATCATTTTTCTTCTTTGCAGTTGAGAAGTCTAAACAGACTTCATCTTTCCTAATTTATCAGCTTTGTTTGGTATGTCCGCCTTGCAGGACTATATGGAGACACATCTTATTCGCTAGAGCAGAGGTGGGGAATGATGGCCCTTTTATGAATTGTGGACTTTAACTCCCAGAATTCCTGAGCCAGCCAGGAATTCTGGGAGTTGAAGTCCACAAGTCATAAAAGGTCCATTGTTCCCCATCCCTCTGCTAGAGTAAAGCAGTCTTTTTAAAAAGAAGGAAAAAACCTTTATTTTTCAATAATACAAAAAAAATATGCAGATAAAAATTGACAAACTCCTTGTATTATGAATGGATAGCTTAATTTAGACTTGGGATGTTATGTATTTATCCCTGTACTCAGTTCTGGGAGGAGATGATCGGCTAGTACCCCTAAACTGCATCCGAGGTGGTGGAAAAGAAGGTGATGGGATGTGTAGGATAGTTGGAAAGGAGGAAAGAGGAGAGGTAGTGGTCAAGAGGGGGAGGAAGGAAGAGGGAAGTAGGTAGGAAGGTTGAGGGAGTGTGAATGCAGGGGAGGGGGACCGCCGATTATTTCTGAATATCTAATGAGTAGGTTTTTTATGTGTTTGTTTTTCTAATGGAATGCACCATATTTGTATTACTTGTTCATATGTTTATTTGAAAAAATTAATAAAAATTTTTAAAAAAAATTGACAAACTTCTGAGAAGTTGATAACTTCTGTAGGAAATAGAGCTCTTCGAGACAAGCTGATACTATGAAAATCTCTTCACCTCCTTAGGATAAGATGCTGGTTTTAAACTCTATTACAGGAGGTTGTGATGCAAATTGTATAATTTGGTATCACCAGGGTTATTAATGGGCAATTGCACAGTGTACTTTTAATTTTTTATTATAGAACTGTGCTTAAGTTTTTCTCAAAGTGTTTCTTTAACACATAATATTTAATGGTTAAGCAAAATGGTTTGGAATGAAAGCAGACAAATGAATATATTAGATACAGCACAGGCTACTCTAAATGATTTGAAATGTGAACATTTATAAATTTTCTCCTTATCACTGTATTCAATCTATCTAATAGTGACTCCATCCCTAAACTTAAGAGATGGACTTTAGAATATTTGGTATATATGTAAATTGTGCAAAAAGATCAATCCGAATGGGTGATCAAAAAAAAAAAAAAAACCCTCAAGAGAAGTATAGCATGAAAGACTTAAGAACAATATTTTTCAGGAGATGGATAATTGACTGAATTAATATTTTATGTAGTTTTGGGGGTAATGATTCTGATCTTTAAAAATCTAGAAATATTTTTTTCATTCTTGTGCTATGTCCAAATGGTATGATTTTGGTGAACGGCCAGACTTGTTCATCCATTTGTAAGATGGGAGATCCATCTTATGCAGTGAATAAGAAATATGGGCATCTTAAGCATTTAAATCATGACATGCTTGAATTAAACATTAACTTTAAATAAATATTAGTTTATGACATTGGAAGACATATTACTATCCTATGTTTGGAACTTTTTTGGTTTTGTTTTACATAATGGCTATATTTTCACCCACATATATTATTTGCTAAACACATAATAAAATATCTAGTAAATTTATAGTAAAGATATCATTAGAAACAATGATTTCATCTTGTAATCATTATGTGATGCCAGCTTTCACAAGTGTATACTTTTATTTCGTCTACATTACAATATTACAATTGGTATGTAGAAAAAACTGCTGTATACAAATCAAACATCCTGTGATGCTGAAACATCAATCCCAAGGAATTGAATAAGCTTAGAAAATATAACATAAAAGCATACAAAAGAGGGAAAGAAGGAAATGGAAGAGGAGGGAGTAGTTGGTAGCGGTGGAGAGAGAAAGAGGAAGGTGGTTTAAGTATTCTGCGAGTAATTTTAAAAATCCAATGCATAATATGAAGAACTTTTTATGTTGTTGTTACTAATGTATTATGATAGCAATATAACTGTCTCCATTTGTTTAACTATTGCTGTGGGTGAGGCAGATATCATCAAGCTGCTACAATAATTTATAAATAGCACATGAGTAATTCATTAGTGAAAAGTGACCAAAACACTAAGCAAAGGAAGAGTCAACTGATCTTCTCTGAGTTATCTTTCATCCAGATGTCATCTCCTTTTTAAAAAAAAAATAAAGCTTTTGTTGGCATGGAGAAGAAGCAGAGGCAGGACCATAATTCTAAGAAGGGACAAGGCAGGATGTATAAAATATTTTTAATTTCCTTCTTATCCTTGTGTGAAGACATTGGAATGATGCTTGATTGAAGAGTTTTTGCCTGAATTCTTATTGTAGCATCGAGGGGGGGATATGTCCAATGACATCTTCTTAAGTACTCTTCAGGTTTGGTCCTTCCCTGGTATTTTTTATTTAAAAAAATAAAATTTAGCTTGCTAAACTGAGTAGGAAAGTTGAGGTGATATAATGGGTTAGAATGGAGTAAATATAATGGGCTTAACTTCTGGTAAATGGCTTTTAAAAATTTATCTGACCATCTCCATTATAATAGATATTTTGTCATAATGCCGTGTTCATAAAATTTTGGATTTGTACACCCAAAATCAAAGACCTTCATATAGTGGGTTTATGAACAGAAGCAAATTTCATGTAGCCACCAACTGTTGAAATTCTGCAGCATATTTTTATTGGGAAAAACCAATTGGTGATACATAAAGAATCTACAGTAATATTTTGCTAATTCAGGCGCCGTATTGTTTGCCTGTCATAAGACAAGCTAAAAGTTCCTAAAGGTTCTGTGACCTGAAAACAGATAAGTGATCCCCAGGTTATGAGTCACTTGGCAAGCCTTGAAAATTTTGATTTTGACCTGCCATATATGGTTAAGCTTAGATATTCTTCTACATAGTCTGTCAACAGAGTTTTAGAACTAATAAAAAGAACGGTGTGGATAAGACTCCTTTCACCATCTTCGTAATTTATTTAATTTTTTAAATTATGGATTCTGTGGCCCATGAAATAATTCTTGGATGGCATACAAGATTTGGATAGTGTAGTAGAGAGTAACAAGGGTGACCTTGCTGGAGGAAGGAAAGATTTGTTATCAGAGTAACAAAGAGGAAAGCATTGCTTGTGTTGATTACCAAAACATCTCAGATGTTTCACGTGAATATAAAAAGAGGAAGGAAGGGAATCAGACTTGCAAGATTATATTACTATAGCCTATCTAAATAAAATGAGTTTTTAGGCTCCTGTGGACTTTTATTTCTTGGTCTGGTCTGCCCTGTAAGGCTAAAAGATTAAAAGCATGCATGTGAAATACTTCTTCCCCCCTTCCCCCTCTTGGCTCCCCAGAATCTTGCATCATATCCATTAAACAGTGGTTTGTTGGGGAAAGGAACTATAGTGGGAAAGACTGTGCCTACGAAAAGTCATTTCTATATTTGTTAGCCCTTCAGTGTAGATCAGACTAAGAATCTAATGGCATTTAGGTCAGTAGTATGTTATTGGAAAGCTACAGTAACAGCATCTTGCAAGCCTGAATGTGTTTTATCTTTGCGAACATTTTTAATCAGATTACATTCCTGAGTAAATTCCAAACTCAAATCTTTTTTTTTTTCTGACTGCTGACTTGGTAGCAATTCTTCCTCCTATCGCCCAAAGCCGTTCTCTGTTCCCTATATAGTAGTATGTTATGTTTCCATTCAAACTAGGTTCCTTTTATCTTAAATGAAAGGTTAAACTATTTAGAAAATAGGGAGTGGATATTTACTTTGGGATCATGATAAATTGAAGGGCTATTCAATACTTCCCATCTCCCCCCTCTATAGATGAGGGAGGAAAGAAAGACTGTGTGAGTGATAGCAACACCTTCCCTTGTTAATTTTACCCCATTCTGCTTAGTCATCAAACTAGTTAACACTGTTTTTCCCTTATGCAAATGTTCAGTTTACTTGAAAGTTTCTGAAAAGTATTAGTTTTTAGGCTTCCCACAACTGATATTGAATTATGGATTCATTGGCTATGAACATACATCTCTTGCTAGTTAAGTGCTAATATCTATATTGATTTATATGAGTCAGAGTTCTGTTCAAATTGCTTATTGTAACTTTGTCTAAATGCTACTGTGTAGTAAATAATACAAAGAAGTTGTGGCTTATTTCAGTCAAATTGTTCTTGGTTAGGTTGATCTGTTGTTGTCAGGGCAGAAAATATACAGTATAAAATATACATATACAGTAATCAAAAATTCCTTGAAAGGAGAAACAGGACAACTAAAATTAAAACTATTAAATACTTTGTGTTCATGTCACTCAGTTGCAGAAAATTTGTCTTATCTCCTCTCATTGGGGAAAAGATACATTATGGAGATGACCTGAATTAATTTGGAATCATATGGCTGCATCTAACCCTCTAGATCTGATTGAAACCCTTTCTTAATGTTCAAAAAGTATTCTTTTTTTTGCAAATATTTTATTAATTTCAAGTTTTACAATCATAAGTACTTAATAAACAACTCGGTGTCTGGGTTCCTTTATCATTCAGTGATATACATTAACTTTCACTCAAAATATCCAATACTACACCATTCAGTATTTCCCTGATCCTCTCTTCTTCCAATAATAATCATTTCCCCCCACTATGCAAGTATAATTCTTACTGCTATTAATACCTATACAATTAAATATAAACATCTTCATCACATGTTTCCAATGTTATACATAGTGTCAATAATATCAGTTTATAATATCTTCTCTAGCCAAAACATATCTCAAATATATGTATGGTTTCCAATTTACTCTTGCAATTGGAACACCTTTGGTCGCCTCAGTGATACAATCTTGAGGGTGGAGAAACTATTGGGATTATTATTTACTGTACAGTACTGTATGCTTGTTTGGTCTTTTATTTTGAGAAGTTGTTAACTACCTGGTGGTTTAGATCAGTGTTTCTCAACCTTGGCAACTTTACGATCTGTGGACTTCAACTCCCAGAATTCTCCAGCTAGTGTTGCTAGCTGGAGAATTTGGGGAGTTGAAGTCCACACATTGTAAAGTTGCCAAGGTTGAGAAACACTGGTTTAGATAATGATTTATTTATTTGATTTATTTACCCACCAACCTCAACAACAGCTTATATTATCAATAGGACCAGAGAGTTGTAATGTACCGGCCGAAAACCAATTCTACAAATCAGCTGTCTGAAAGATTAAGGTGTTTCTCATTTGCAAGGGCTCTGTTCCCTACACATTCTATTATATTCGATCCCAGAAGAAAAAAAAAGGACAGTCTACTGCTTAAAAAAAAATAAAAAAATAGAGACAATAATATAACCTTTGTGCAAGATGGCAGACTCAGCCTCACAATCTAGATCCCCATGAGTGAGAGCTGATGGATTACTCCAGCCCCTCCCTCTGCTTAACCCTTTGAAAATTAGGAAGTAAAAATCTGTGGAGAGAAGAGGCTTCTATCTGACTTTGATTCAGGTTGGAAATCTCTAGAAGATGGAGAGGTCCAAAAATTGAACCAGAGGACCATTGGCTCCAGGAAGCCTTTTCTATAGAAATGTACAAATATGTCTAGATAGTAATTTGCCAGTAGGCTTGGATTTTTATGCGCTAAGTCTCATTTTCTTTTATCTCACTCTTTAAGTGACAGAACTGGGTATTTAATTTCAACCTTCATTCATACTTTAAGCTATTTTATTTTATTTATCTAATTTATTTCTATATCATCTGTTCCTAGAGGCTGTCAGTGCCAATAGTCAAGAAAATTATGAAAAGAATACCACTACAAAACAATAAATTAACCCTCCGTGACAAAAATCCCCAAAACATTACAATCATATCAAAACAAAGCAAAAGACAATGCAGAGACAATTTTTCTTGTAGTTTGTTTTTTGGAGTGTTTTCTTGAAACTAATTTGCAAACTTGCAGTACTGTTATAATCTGGGTGTTTTCTTTTACATAAAATATCTACAATATATATACATACACACGCACATCCACACCTATAAACACACACACACACACACAAATATACCTACATACACATACATATGTGTGTGTTAAAATATTAAGATGCAAAAGAAGAATCTATATTACACACTGATTATATGGAAGAAAAAAAATTAACAATTATTCTCCACCCCTTAGTTTTATTTTGTTTTATGAGAAGCCAAATGGAATGGCTTCTCCCAAATGGAAGCCATTTTAAAATAATAAAGTATGCTTTAGTTTATCCTCTGTGCAATTGATTTATTTCCAAAAACTAAAGGAAGGACTGAATTTTCTAATAATCACACCTCTTATGATTTGGGAACAAACAAATTGCTTGAATCTTTTGAGTGTTTTAATGAACATGAACAGGAAGGCACAAGATGTGAGATCCCATTCTCTCTCACAGACTGGGACCGCAGAGGAAGGGGCCAGGTGAGCCAACCGCAGAGGATAGGAGGAGACAGGAAGAGGAACCACCAAGATACTGCTTCATAGCAAGACCTGGGACCAGAGAGGGAGGACCTCTGGGAAACAAGCTTGCGATTTCCAGTCTTCACCATGTATGATCCAACCTTGCTAAAGTAACTATAAAGGAGTACTGTGCAGTTATAGTATATATATAAAAAATAGCCCCAGATGTCCTAGTTTCTGTGACATTTGGTATGCTTCATCTGCTAAAAGCTGTCCAGCTTTTCTGCAAATCCATACTATTACAATGAATTTAAACAAAAAAAAAAAGCATATTTTTCTAAATTTTTCTCATGCTAGACATTGAACAGGCAGGGCTGAAGACCTGAAGAGCAAGTTATCCTTTGTTTTTATGTATATATATTTAGAATGTTCTGTACAGGTGGGTTGTTCTCTCTCTCCCTCTCTTTCTCCTCCTCGTGGCTTTTGTATTGCTTTCTGGATCACAGATCTTTACAGGAAATAACCTAAGACACTTTTCACTCATGAAGCTTAAATCAGCTTTGTTTTAAATAAGCTGCTAATGAAAATGTAATGCCTGCATTCTCTAGCAGGTATTCTGTTCCCTGAATTCTTTTCTGCACTGTCAACATTCACATAGTGTGAGAAAGGTTTAAAACATTAATGGCTGTGCAGCAGTTTTAATTCAAAGGCAAAAAAGATGCCTTGGGACTCAAGGGGACACAGATGTTCTACCTGGCTGCAACTCCTTAAAGTATCAACTCCTCTTTCCAGGATCATGGAGTTGCTACCTGTTGTCTGATCCCAGGGGAAAAAAAAATACTTGCCCTTTGCAAGAAGTTGCAAAACAGTTTTATTTTTATGCCTATACATGCTTGGAAGCTCCTTTTTGCCTCTGAAATATTGAACTCAGAACACTGCCAATGCATATATCTCAGCTCGCTCTTAGAAGAGGCAGCGCAGTCCTGGGGAGCATTAACAACTTAGTGCAGGAATTACACAATGAAAGAATTCATGGAAACACTGCTCCCAAATCATTCCAAACCATGGTTTGACTCTGAATGGGTTGAAGATAAACCGATGCTCATTGCCAACTGCAGTGCACATCAAGTCAAACATAAACAAGACTTTCACAAATGATCTTTTTAAGGAGAAGCCAATCCAAACCATTACTTAAATATAAGAAAAGAGTAGTATGGAAGTAACCAGGCTGTGTCTCATCCAAGCTGTTGGAACTAATGACCTGTGTGTTGGGAAAAATGCCCACTTAAATTAGGAACCAAAGCGATTGAAAATAGTTGAAACTACATTTATTGGCATGCACAGTGATCACTGGGCTCCCTGCCCAAGGTACCACAGAAGAGCAAGGTTACAGGTTATATCCTTTTGGTTTGTGACATAGGAACGATTAAAAAAATGTTGTAAATCATACTGTGACCTCTGCACTGGAATGCTTGTTTTAATATTACTGGACTGGAAATGACTTTATCATGGTGCCCTTATGCATGTTTTATATATCATAGTTATAAACAAGGACATCTACTGTGCTTATATTCGGAATCTTTTCACACCATAAAGGAAGACAACAGTCTGGTTTTCATTTTCTGTCTCCTTCTCAGAGTCATAGTTCTAGCTATCTGTCTTTACTTGTGACATGCTTTCATTCATGTCTAAGTCATCTCTGGTATCACACTTGCTATTAAACCTCCACACCTGAACCTAATTTTGGCACATAACCATGGATGATCCAAGCAGCAACCTAGATCAGATTTGGACAGCAAGACAGAGATGAAGTAATAGATCGCCCTATATTCTGAGCATAACATAGCCATTTAAAGTTATTTGTGGTCGAACAGCAGGTATCAAGCCTATCACAATATAGTTCAGGGAAAAACAAGGAGGAAATGGGAAATGAAAAATTATTAAAATTAGATTTAAAAAATACCGGTAAATATAATTTTGCGGGAGAAATTACATGTATTAAAATGTATTTTTGCAGGATATCACAGGTATTAAAATATATCACCTGTATTAAAACAATCAGGATAACAAGCATTGAAAAAAACAAATATTACTTAGCTTCAAGAAAATTTAAGAAAATTGCTAGACATTTAACCATCTTGTAGCAACAGCAATTGCAAGAAGCTTGGCCACTATTGTAAAGATATTTATAAGCTGTTGGCTAAAAAGAAGTAACTGATTTTCTCAACTGATCTTACATGTTTAAGAGTCAGAGAGGAATTATTAATTCAACGTATTATGTCATGTAAAAAGGGCATTGCAAGAGGACACATGAAACTTTCTACTTTTTCCAAGGAATACAAGCAAACTCATTTTTGGACTGGAAACTTCCTTTTCAAGGAAAAAAGAAAGGAAAGACATATTGTAATGGAATGTATAGATGCCTTTTGGGAATGAGAGGAAGAGATGCTGCCTAGGAAACAACCAGTCAAGAAAGACAGGAGCACCCAATGGATTAGTGGTCAGAGGAAGAAACGTAGGAAAGACCCATCCTAATTGATCCGGTGGTTAAAATTACCAGTGCAAGATTCTGTTAATATAGTCTTATAATAAACCAGAATCAACTAGTCATGTTTCCAATCCAATTTGCCCAGGAGGGCTGACACATATTGAGCTATGTTAAAAAAAACCTCCTGTGAGAGGGATAAAGGAAGTTAGCTAAATATTTTACACAAAAGACCAGTCTCCTAAGCCGACCCATGTTGTACCAAGAAGTGGTTTTGGACAAGTCTTATTGTCTCATTATTTCACCTAGGCTCTTTCTAGGCCAAGGGATAGAAAAGTAATTTAATTCAGAATTTCACTTGGCATACTTGCCTATGAGTTTCCAGGGAAATAAGTCCAGATTCCAATCTTATTAGATGGTTTGGGGACACACTGGATACTTAGAACAAAGCCTTAAAAATTTGGACTGAACTGCCTAGAAGAGTTAGGTTATAATAGTAGCAAATTTATGTTCCATATAATAAATAGCTAATGGATTTGATTCCACAGATGCTTTAGCCATTGGAATATGATTATTTTCATCTCATTGGGCAAGACAAATAGTGGCCTTTGACACTACATGTCAAAGTAATGATCTAAATTGTTCATTTAAGGAAGCTGAAGCTTAGTGAGATTCCCAAATTTTGCTTAATTCCAAAGCTGTTAATTTTCCAGGAGTGCTGATTTGTTTGAAGAAAGTGACTACTTTTGTTTTGTTACACAGATGACATTTATTTATCTTTATCAAATTTTGAAACCACCTATCTTCTACACATAGAGAATCTGGGCAGTGTACAACATAAAAATAGTATATAAAATTTAAAAA
>NW_015387869.1:18735-29204 GCF_001527695.2 Protobothrops mucrosquamatus
GTAACGGCAGACTGGGTGGGACTAAAAAGTTCAATCAATCAATTCCAACTTTGCAAGATCTTTTTTTTCCCTGCGAGAAGTTGAAATTGACTGATTGAACTTTTTTTTTTTTTTGCACATGGCAGCGGAGGCCTAAAGCAAAAAGGTTTTATAAAACCCAGCTGAAGGCCTCGGACTGGGGCGACGGCGCGCATGCCCACAGAGAGGGCTCTGAGTGCCGCCTCTGGCACCCGTGCCATAGGTTCGCCACCACTGGTATAGGGTCTCCTGCTTGAGCAGGGGGTTGGACTAGCTGACCTCCAAGGTCCGTTCCAACTCTGTTATTCCAACTATCCCTGTATATGTATGGTTGAAGGCAGACCTCTTAAAAGAGAGGTTGCTAAGCCCTTCTGAAACTGGAGTTCAGTCCCCCAGAACTAAATCTTGCTAGTTGTTCACTTGGGTTTCTTTCCCCAATTTATCCTCCCTGGGTTTTGAAAGGCCAGGACACTGCTTGAATGGTAGATAAGGGACCTAGGTAAGGTTCTATACCTGTCCATCTCTGATAGCTCAAGGTCCATAGCAACACTAGCACCATCTCCGATGCAACTAGAAGTTGCTCACAGAAGTCTACTCAGACTTCACTGGCCTCTTTGAATGAGAAGGAAGGGATATAAAAATTTGTGAGAATTTGTGCCTCTGCAATGCCCCTACAGTACTGGACAAGTTGAAACTATCAAGCATGTTTTCCTGTCATCCTTATTTTACAGAGGACCTGAAGCACCCTTATCCTATCCTACACAGCTGTTAGGCCCTACACACCAATTTCATAGTATACCTCCTTCTGCCTCCCCCCCCAATAACATAACATAAAATGGTGCAAAATTCTGCACAGCACCCACCAAGTACTGATTGCCAATTAGAGTCAATAAAACCAAACCCAGCTCATGTCTCATTATTGCACTGTTATTATGACCATTCCATTTTTCCAAGTTACAACTTTTGCTGCTGCAATTTGTTGTTTTTGCTTTTCAGTTAGCCTAATACAGATTTTGGATTTTGCAGCAGTCTTACAGCTTTTACCTCTCTGTCTTTAATGCTATAGTTAACTTCCTTCCACTTTTTAGACACAATCTGTTTTATTTTATGGCTGTTAATATCCTAGTCTGTTTTGCTTTGTTTTGTGATGATGAAAGGCAGAAAGATATTGTACTATATCCGATACAAAGTGCTATTTGGCTTCTTAGCCCATTATCTTAGCTGTGTTTAGCTGAAACTATAAATAAAGTGGGTATCAAATACGAAAATTCCTTGATGACCATCACTTAGTATACATCACTTAGTATACACTACACATACTCTTCATGACCTGTTTTCCTTGTTACCTTCTGGGAGGAGGCTTCGTGGTATCCGTAGCAGAACATCCAGATTCAGCCATAGTTTCATTCCATACAGCATTAACCTTGTGAACTCTCAAGCTTCCTCCTTCCGTTATATATTCAAGATGGACAGTATTTAATATTTATTTGCTATGTATATGTAGGGATGTGGGTCTATACATATGTTGTTCATAGTATGTTTAGGTGTGCGTCATGTATATGTTTCACTTTGAGAGCGGGCAACTAAATTTCATTTTTGATGTGTGCCGTTGTGCCCACAGTAAAAAAATGACAATAAAGGTTATCTTATCTTATCTTATCTTATCTTATCTTATCTTATCTTATCTTATCTTATCTTATCTTACAGGTTTCTCTTGGTAGAAAGACTTGTTTGATGGATTTTAATTTTTTAAACTAAGACAAGTGTTCTAAGCCACAGCTTGAAAAAATACATTGATCCTGGCTTCTTCTGTCTTGCCAGATTCTAAGCACACATAGTTTCTCTGCTGGGAGATCAAGGAAGAACTGTGTTTTTGTTTTTTCTAAGTGTGACAAACATTTCTTCCTTAAAATTGCCAAAGAGGAGAAGGGAGACAGAGCATTACCCCAAAACTTGTTGTATTATGGGTGTAGATTGAACCATATTGAGTCTTAAAAGCACTGCAGAAGGTAATATGTATAATTTCTAAAACAATACACAAAAGAACAAAAAACTGGGATTTGAATTCTGTAGTCAAGGACTGTAATCTTGCATTTACTTAAAGCTAAACCTTATTGAATGGAATGGTACTTGCCTCTAGTAAATATAGAATCAAATAAATATGCAACTAGGAAACTGCAATTAATTGAATCTGTTACTAAAATTGTATAATTTCAACTGCATAAATACAGAGCATATTTAACATATGTACAGGTCTTTCTTTGTCTAACCATCTATTCTGGTACAGTGTGTAATAGTGGTTGTTGTGTTTTAAGGTTATATAACTATATTTGTTCCAGCACTTTTACCTACTGAATAACGTTTTTTTCCCAGATGAGATGATTATATATTATTACTTTTTTTAAAAAAAGCTACTTACTGATTTGTAATAATTTCATACTACAAGTATCAAAAGAAAACAGAAATCACATTATTGGGCTTCTAATAAAGTAGAATAATGTGATTCAAGAGGCATCCTCTAAATCTTTGAACAGCATGTATTTGATGTTTATAAAAATCACAATAAATAGGTTGTGGGCACTGCGTTGGAGATACCATATGGAAAGCATTAATTCAGTAGGAGATTATAAGCTGTAAATTGGACGCGTGACTCATGAGTCATAATGAACAATAATAAACTGAAAAGATTAGTTAAAATGTAGTGCGTACATGATGTCCATGACTTACTGCTTATTTATTTTAATAATAGCAGTTTCTGTTTTTCAAATGGTATTTTTCCTTACAACAGGCATAGTCAGGAATTGTTCTTTACGGCAGAGGCCCCCAACCTTTTAGGCACGGGGGACAGGTTCCGTGGAGAGAGGTTTTTCCACAGATCAGAGGGGGCGTGGTTTCGCATGCTGCCTGCATCCCATGGATGGGGCTTTGCTTGTTTGCGCAGCCTTTCTGGCATGCCGCAGCCCGGTTCTGGTCAACAGACCGGGGGTTGGGGACCCCTGTTTTATGGTATTGTAGTTGAAATGATATGTATTAAGTGGATGAATTATACAAGAGAATTCTATAAGAAATCCTAAACACAGAGACACCCCCCATGTAAATCAACACCCAATAAATTATAAATAGAGTTATATTTTTACTGAAGATTTGCTTTCTACTGTTATTATGTTCACAAGTATGAACAGATTAGTATAACCTATTATAATCCTGCTCTGAATACTCCTATTTTTCTTATATCATTAGTTGTCTGATTGTTTTCTTTATTATGCTGTTGATAGCTATCTTAGGTAACTGGTGTTCATGGTCACGTTGATGCATGGAACAGGTTGATGGCATTTGGGGTTTTCCTGGGTCTACAAATTAGCAACTGCTCCCAAGTCCTAAAGGGCCTTTAATTTGATATTTGGCAGGAACGAAGAGGCAACTTGCATAAGTGGGATGTGGAAATTAAATCGGGATAGTCAGACACATAAAACAAAACAAAAGACCTCCCTAGATTCAATGGAAAGCCATATCTATATTGTGGTCAAGTAAGCTTTATAAATACATCCACCATGAATTCAGCTTTAGTTCAAGAAGACTTTAAATTTACCTACAGAAAACCTATAATGAAACACAGGGGTGTCTATTTAACCATATTTGATAGATAAAACACAATTGGTTGGGTTTATGTGATATACAGTTGCTTAAACATGGGAACCAGCCAATGATTGGAAGGGGTTTCGGTGCTTTTAAATATGCATGACATTAATCAGAATAGAACTGGAAGGGACCTTGGAGGTCTTCCTTGGAGGTCTTCTAGTCCAACCCCCTGCTCAAGCAGGAGACCCTATAGTGACTGTCCAGTCTCTTCTTAAAAACCTCCAGTGATGAAGCACCCACAACATCTGAAGGCAGGCTGTTCCACTGGTTAATTGTCCTCACTCTTAGGAAGTTTCTCCTTAATTCCATGTTGCTTCTCTCCTTGATTAGTTTCCATCCATTGTTTCTTGTTCTGCCCTCTGGTGCTTTGGTAAATAAGTTGACCCCCTCCTCTTTCTGACGACCTCTCAAATATGGGAATACTGCTATCATGTCCCCAATAGTCCTTCTTTTCTCTTACACAGGCCATTCCCAAATCCTGCAACCGTTCTTCATATATTTTAGTCTCCAGGCCTTTAATCATCTTAGTTGTTCTTCTTTGCACTTTTTCCAAAGTCTCAACATTTTTTTTGTAATGTGGTGACCAAAATAGTTTTCCAGGCGTGGCCTTATTAAGGCTTTATAAAGTGGTATTAATACTTTATGGGATTTTGATCCTATGCCTCTGTTTATACAACTAAGGATTGTTGGTTACCTCTGCATTTGTGTGTTACTACTGCAACCATGCCACCCTGAAATTTGTATTATAAAATGACTGACCTCAGTTCTCATGATACTACTTTCATGCAGTGTTTGGACAATAGCATACTGTTAAGTTTATTAGTGCAGAGCTTACTAGTCCAAGCAATTACATCAAATAATTTTGAACAGAAGAGAAGGTAAAAATACTGTATAATTACTCGGTGCACATCACTCAGGAATTAGGTCTAATTGCTCTCAATAGGATTTAAGTAAACATGTATAAAATGATACTACCAGATTATCCCCAATTAAAAAAATGCCTCATTGGAATGAGCATAATTAAAGAAAGTCTAATGGTCATTATAGATATGCTAAGTTCAGGCAATTCCCAAATGTTAACTGCAATCTAAGTGCAAGATTTCAGGACCAAGCCTCAAATATAAGCAAGGGGGCAATGAAGAAAAGACAAATTACTGATGGAAAAATGAATAATTTACTTTCCATGCTTTTTCTTATTGTCTCATGCCTGCCAGGTTAACAATTAAATATCTTCAGTGTTACAAAGGATTTCCTAATGAGAAATAAATCAGCTGTGCTTGTGTTATTTATTGGTGTGGGCCCAGAGCTGGTAGTGTGTTATTTAATGTGCGCAAGGAGGGAGGAGAATGAGCTATGCCCATTCCATGCTTGGCATATGAACTCACAGCAGAGTCCTATGTAATTCTGTTTGCCAACACTCAACCCTGAAGCTAGGATTCCATACAGAATAAGGAAGTTGACCTTGATGGAGATAGGCAAGTTTCCTTTACCAAAGTGACAAGGGAAAAAAAATACTTTAATACTTTAAAATATGTAAAAGAGGCTCAGACAGACGCCTTCCTAACTCATGAGACTATAAGAAGGGGAGGAGGTATAGCACAACAGAGATTCTGCAATATTTTATGAACGTAAGCAAATACACGTGTCCCAGGATAATGTTGCAGGATCCAATTTGACTCAATCACCGGGATCAGAGACTTAGTCTTCCAACCAACCAAGCACCATGTAAATATTACACATTCTGTGCTATGTTGAAATAATAGAGAAAACTTCTTGGGACAGGCATTTTTTTAAAAATCCTCTTGCTCGCATGAGACATTTTATTAATGTGTATTAATAGCTGAATGGGTAGAGAGAGGTTCCCTGAGGATGGGCTCCAACATGAGTCCAAAAGTTTGGAAGAGTAAACTTCTGGTTCCAGTGACTGATCCAGACTGGATACTACTAAAGTATTTTAGCTTTCCTACACAGCTGACGTCTAGTCTGGTGGAGCTGACAAATTCAGAACACATGAAATCCAAAGGATAATTACCGGTAGTTCTCAACTTACGACCACAATTGACCCCAAAATTTCTGTTGCTAAGCAAGACATTTGTTAAGTGAATTTTGCCCCATTTTACAATCTTGCCACAATTGTTAAGTGAATCACTGCAGTTGTTAAGTTAGTAACATGGTTGTTAAATGAATCTGGCTTCCTCACTTTGCTTCTCAAAAGGTTGTAAAAGGTGATAATATGACCCCAGGACACTGCAACCGTCATAAATACGAGTCAGCTGCCTACTGTCTGAATTTTGATCACATGATCATGGGGATGCTGCAACGGTCGTGTGAAAAACAGTCATGTCATTTTTTTCAGTACCATTGTAACTTTGAAAAGTCACTAAATGAACTGTTGTAAATCGAGGACTACCTGTATATTCTGATATGCTCAGTGGCCTGAAAAGGGTGTTCTAAAAATCAGTCTGATATATCCCAACTCTTTTATACCAATGAAATGTATATAATTGGTCATGGAGGACTTACATTTGTCTCATGTACTCTGAACACTCCATGAATGCACACCTTCTGTTTTGTGCCTATTTTTTTTATTAACATTTTCATTTTTGCTAGGCATTTTCCCTATCATTCTTCACTTATTTAATTTCCTTTCCAAAGCTCCATGACATTTATATTCTCTGTTTGTGATGATATGCCTATCTGAAGGCAATACCTAGTTTGCCATCTTGTGAACAGCTAGATATGATGCACTTTTTCTGAGAATGGTTGATAACTGTAAATCATATCCTAATCCAAAAGGATTCCCATTCAGCTATTAATACACATTAATAAAATGTCTCATGTAAGCAGGACAATTTTTTAAAAATACCTGTCCCAAGAGGTTTTCTCTATCACTTCAACATAGCACATAAGCCTTAGGCATTATTTTATGGCATGTCAAATATGTTATACAAAGGTATAATCTACTTGTTGCTTTCATGATTTAGATGACATATTTCATGCTTAGAATGACTTTGCTGTACATTTTCAACTAAAGATGGGGAAAAAATACGAGATTCATAGCTTATGTGCCAAATGAAAAATACTGAACCCACCGTGCTTGTTCTTTGTTTCAATTTTTTTTCAATCTGTTGAAGACAAAGGAAAATAATGTTTTCTTTACCAAATTCAGCCTGATCAACTGAACTGCTATAGTTTGTAAAAAGAATAAAGCAAATGTTCCTTAATGTCAGCCAACACATCCTTAAACATTTGCACGGAATTACACATGAAATGAATCAATTTGAGGAGAAAATGCAGTAAGATTTGAGTGCTGGACCAAGACTTTTATTTATTTTTAATAAGTTTTTATAAGTGAGAACCCGAGTGTTTTCAATACTATCTCATATTGGTGAGGTCGAGGTTATAAAATTTTCTTCCTGACTTTCATCCAAATGTTTAAGAAGGTCATACCTGAACAATTGAGAGGAGAACCATTCAAATTTTAAATCTGCCTCTTTTGGAAGGAAAGAAAGAAAGAAAGAAAAAAGTAACTTCCCAATTACAAGATCTGTATTGTCTTATATCAAAACTTCCTCTAAAGGAAGACCAATGTCAGAAGACAGAGTAGTAGGATGAAGAAATTCAGAGTAGCATTAAATTTTGATTATTCAGCTATCTTCTTAAAGAAGGTATAATTAACTTCTGAATTAATGAATGCAACTTTTTTGTTCAATACAATTCATTTTCTTTGTAGATTTATTCTATCATAACTTCATTCTAAATACAATAGAAGTAGTTTTAATCTTTAAGTAATAGCTAAAAAGAATAACCTTTGCTTTTCAAGGAGATGTAGGCATTCCTCTCCATGGTTCTTACCCTATGTGGAGGTGGCACGGAACTAGTAGAATTCACATGATCTGGAGAAGGATATAAAATCTTTCTGCATGATAAATACAGTAACAGATGGTTAACAGAGTGGATTTGAAAATTAGTTTTATTCTTGGGGTTACCTTTTGACTGTTTTTTAATATATATATATATATAGTGAACAGATTTAATATTTTTTATTAAAAATAGATGGGAAAGGTTCTAATTACTTGTAGACCTGTTGTGGAAGGGGTGGGAATATACCACATATTTCAGATATATTTTTCAGCATTCAGCCAGAGTGGACATTTTATGTTTAATGTTAGTATTAATGATATATTTGTCATTTGTTATTTTTGTACACTTTTTTATTGTCAATGATTGATGTTTATTTGCTTGTTTTTTCTTGGTTTTTTCTCGCTTTTCTCCAATTTTGTGTTTTAATTTTAAAGATAAAAAATATAATAAAAATATTTGCTTAAAGTTTAATTTATGGACTAAAGAAGTTTTCCCTAGCTGTGGGATTTGCCAGTGTGTCACCAAGGAATGTCAGTGTGCTAATACATACTTTCCTTGGTACTAGGTTCCCTATCCCAACTGATCATTGCAGTTTTTTTTTAAAAAAAAAAAAATGGGAAGCAAGCTAGAAAGGAAAATATACTGTAAACCAGAGTCATCTTTACTGAAAAAGTGAAATTGCCTCTTATTTTTTTAAAAAAATAATTGAACTTCTGCAGCCTTAATGCTTCCTTTGAAAGGGTGTTTAGTTACCCTGGAAAACCCCCCCAAAGATACTTAGAGGTAGTATGGAGAACAGTGCATAAGAGGGAATAATTGAAGTGCATATTGTCTTCTGACAAATCAGTGCTTTGTAACTGGTTACATCTCCCTTTAGCAGTTATTCTGTGAATGAGAATTTACAACTATTATCCAAGAATGTCCACAACATATTCTCACAAATCTAAGTATGCCCTGAAAACCGGAAGGACTGGGACATGCCCCCCTCCCCCCAATATAGGTTCAGTGAAGAACAGCTCTATTGTTTCCAGGATTTGGAAATTTTCTTGAACTCTGATTCTTGTCTTAGCTAGTTCAATTAAATAATTTTCTGGAGTCCTAAAAGAAATATTTTAGGCCTTTTTAAACGAAAACAAAACATTTTGTGATGGATTTTTCTATGTCAATAAAAAAAAATTCTTCACTTGAATATGCATATTTCAACATTACAATCAAATTTGACTGAGCTTTACTAAACACAATCTTCAATAAATAACTAAAATGTGGCAAGTTTTTAAAATGCATTGTCAGGAGAAAGCTTTTGGCCTAACCTAGCATTAGCAGACCTGTGAAAACAAGCTGGTCTGTCCATTGCATTGTGGCATGAAGAGCTAATTAAAGGAGACGCTCCAAATTCTTTGGAAAGCAGCTGGCTTCACCCAGTCTTTTTAAGAGGCTGATGGCTTTCTTCTGTTGTACTAATAAAGGAGAATATTTGTAGTTCAGGGTTGAAATGAGGGGTCTTTGGTGCTCCCTCAGCTTGGTCATTTTCTTGCGGACATTCATTACCCAAAATACCCCGAACATGAGACCCGGTCATATATATTTTTTGCCTCCAAAAGAGGCACCAGGTCTTATTTTCATCTGTATGGTGTCTTTTCCACTTACCTCGCAGCAGCAGCAACGACAGCCCTGCCCAGCCGGCCCACTTCTTCTGTGGCCGAAGGAGCAGCTTCATTCTGCAGCTGAGAATGGAGCTCCAGCCTGCATTTCGCAGTCAGAGGCCTTTCCGGATTGAATCCATAGCTCAGTTCTCAGCCACACAAGCCTCTCAGAAAGGCCTCTGACTGTGAAATGCAGGCCCGAGCTCCATTCTCAGCTGCAGAATGAAGCTCCTTCCAGTGAGGCAAGTGTTGATCCATGGGAGGCCTGGCTGCAGTGGTAAGCTCCACCCCCCGCCCTAGCTTGATTTTTAGGCATGCGCCTCGCCCCAAAACTAGGGCTTATTTTGGGGGTAGGGCTTATATTAGGCCCACCCCCCAAAATCAAACTAGGCTTATTTTCGGGGTAGGTCTTACTTTCAGGGAAACATGGTAGGTAATGAATGCTGGCGCTGATGATGTTACCTAGTTTGGGCAATGAAACATCTGCAAGAAAATAACCAAGTTCTGAGAGCAGCAAGGACCTCTCATTTCTTCTTTTGTGTTTAACATGGAGCTTTCCCTCCCATTCGTCCATTCCATGCAGTTTTTAATATTTTCCTTCAACACAACTTCCTAGTCAGGTTGTATTTCAGGCATTAGTCTGGATTTACAGTGGTGGTCAGGCCTGATGCCTTGGAAGAAAAAGTCCCTGAACTAAATGGAGAGAGGACACATGTGTAACTTAAATCAGGACTTGCCTCCCCACTTCCATGAAGATGGATAAGCACAAGATATGTCTCATGGAAGCAGAGTTTATTTATTTATTAAACACATTTATATGACCGCTTAACTCACACTTGATGACTGCAGGGTAACTCTAGTTACTAACTGGCTGAAAATATACTTTTGCTGCTGGTGGGTAACTAGCATTGCATAAAATGCTGATACACTCTTCATGTTGCGCCTTTGTGGTGTTTGATATAATTAGTACAGTTGAATTTCCAATTGTTGAAGAAAGACATTTATTTATTTATTAATTACATTTATATCCCGCCCTTCTCCTTGCGGACTCAGGGCGGCTGACAATTGGATAAAATACTAACATATTATACACCTAATTAAAATTGGATTAAAAAGAAATATTTAAATTTGTCAGATTAAAAGTAATTAAAACCCCTTTAAAATCCCTTAGGCCAGTCCCGCAAGCTGGAACAACCACGTCTTGAGGGCGCGGCGGAAGGAAGGGAGATCAGGGATCACCCTGATCTCTGGGGGCAGTTCGTTCCAGAGGGTGGGAGCTCCCACAGAGAAGGCCCTCCCCCTTGG
>NW_015387869.1:29218-41431 GCF_001527695.2 Protobothrops mucrosquamatus
TGTCAGCCGCGAATCCAGGAGAACACCCAAGTTGCGGACCCGATCCGAGGGGGCCAAAGTTTCGCCCCCTATAGTCAGCGATGGAATCAGCTGACTATGCCGAGGCGCTGGTAGCCACAGCCACTCGGTCTTGGACGGGTTGAGTCTGAGTCTGTTCCTCCCCATCCAGACCCTCACGGCCTCCAGGCACCGGGCCATCGCGTCAAGGGCATCGTTGGGGTGGCCCGGGGTGTGTCTTTCTTGATAAATGTCCACTTCTTCATCCATGTGCCACCTGTAATACTATTTTTGAGGGGGCGGGGGAGAAACAATTCCTACAAACTACTTTTGCAACTTTGAGAAAAGTATACAAGGATTTATTTGTATGTGTTGACAGCAATAGAGAATACACTGTATGAAATGTCAAAATCCTTTTGGACATGGATATAGTACATATTTAAAGATGATACCTGGATCATTATTTCTATGATTGAGTAGTACAAAATTCCTAAACTGAATCATGGCTTTGTTCTGTCTTGGAAAATTTGAAACTGTAATGAAATCCTCTTGACTCTGGGATTGAATTGCTATTGCTCCAGCTGTGTTACTTTATTTGTATAAGACAATGTAAGGAGTACTATCTGTGTATATTCATAATAGTCAGAGTTCAACTAATATTGGAGAAGCAGCCTTTGGGATTAAACAAATGAGTTTTAGATGGCTTTGAATCAGTTTCACTTCAGTTGGTTCCCTTGAACATTGCCTAATCTCAATAACATGCTGGATGAAGGAGAACAAGCTAAAATTAAATTCAGACAAGGTAAAGATGAAGGCGGTAAGGGGAAAGACTCGTGAATGAAGGGAATCTGAATTTGATAGAGTTGCACATTCTCCAAAGGAACAGGTTCACCCGTGCTGCTGGACCGCCAGCTGTCACTAGATGTAAAGGTTGGAACAGTAGCATCAAGCATGTACACACAATCACAGCTAGTATATCAATTGTAATTTTTCCTGAACTGATCAGATTTCACAACAGTTAAACCTGCTTTGATTACAACTCATGAAATATGTTTTACATGACGCTATCCATGAATAGTATAAGGAAATTGCAATTGTCCAAGCTGCTGATCTTTACAAGCCATAGGAATTTCATGATTCCTCTACTGAAAAATTACCATTGGCTGACAATTGCCTACCAGGCACAATTGAAACAATTGGTCCTCACTCTCCTATTGTTTAGGAAAAACCAAATAGCTTTCATTAAGATTTCCACCCATGTGTGCCTCTAAGATACCAGAGAAATAAATGAGTAGTTGAAGCAGTCATCTTTATAACTCAAAGAAAAAGTACATTACTTTTTAGTCTGTTGTTCTCTTGAAAAAAAGTAATAGATTTTCTAATAATCTGCAAGTTGTAAAACATATTGCATATATGAATGAAATTTCTGAAAGGAGTTTTAATCAAAGCCTGAAATAGTTTATTTTTTTCCACAATGCATAGCTATACAGTTTATAATATATTGAGATAAAATGAAAGTCTTTATCAACCTGACACCTTTTTGTGTGTCACACAGCCAATGTTATAATTAATTTGAGACTTACTTTTAATTCTGTGAGAATTGAGAAAGAAATTAAAAATGTCGTTGAGATAACCTTTCACTTCTTTAAAATGATTTTATAAAATTTGTTACATTGAAGTGAGTGGTGAAATTTCTTTAATCAAATTAGACAAAATTTCAGGCAAGGTGTTCTATATTTAAGAGATTATTTCCTATTTATAATTCAACTATATTTAGGCATACTTCTTTCCCCGGTGATTACATATTGAAATCAGCTAATTAAAATGGACTAGAATTGGACACTTTCGGTCCAGAGATAATACTGTTTACTACTGAGAACATGAAAAAGCAAAGAAGGAACAGTGTTGGTTTCATACTTAGTGAGGATATAGCAAAACTGTACTTTAGTTCAGTGCTGTGAGTGATTCAATATATCAATCAGAATTTGCGGAAAATCCATTAATTAACAATTAGCCAAGTCTATGCTTCAAGTACTGATTAAAAAGAAGAGAAGGAGGATGAGGGAACTTCTGATCAGTTATGATCTGAAATCACAGAACATGCAAGCAAGATGTGCTTTCTTGTTGGTGAAGACTGGAATGCCAAATCTGGAAACTGTAACAAGGAAAAAATAATTGGATATATGGCCCAGGAAACAAAAATGAAACATAATCACCTATTGGTTCTGCCAATCCAATGATTTCTTCATTGTTTATATAGTCTTTAAAATACTCAAATGATGCTTGTATACATGGACATTATCAGACAGAGCATACAAAGCTCAAATTGACCATATTATTAGTTCAAGGAAGTAGAAGGCCTGAATTATAACAACAAAGATATAGCCATGAACTGTTCCAAGTCAAGCTAAAGCAGAAGAACAAAACCAACATGCACAAAAAGTTTTCAAAGAGGGCAAGAGGACTCACTTTGAAGCCCTAAATCTCAATCATAGTGAACCTGAAGAACTGTGAAATGAAATTATAAAAAGTTGTTAAGGGTATATGTAAAAGAGACTATCAAAGATGAAGAAAGAGAAGAAAGCACATTGGTTCTCAAAAGAGATAATAGAAATTGCGATTAATAGATAATATGCCAAAGCCAAGAAAGACAAAGATCTCAAGAAAGAATTTAACAAAGAACTTCAGGCAGACAAGAAGGAGCGTTACAACATCTGTAAAAGCTTTAAAAATGGAAGTAGACATAGAAAAATAAGAAATTTTTTTCTCAAAGATCTCCAAGCTCAAGAAGGAAGTTCCAACCTTAAATTGGTATTCTGAAGGATGCCAATAAACAGTTGGTAATTCATTCAAAGAACAAAAGAGATGGAAGGAGTATACTAAAATTTGGTACAGCAGCAATGTCAATATCCAAGGTACCTTAGAAAATATTCCCTATTTGGAAGAATCTTTAGTACTAGGAGATAAAAGTAAATTAGCACTCCAATCATTACCAAATCTGAAGACTATAGGAATGGATGGACTATCTATAGAAATATGACAAGCAAGAGAAAAATTATTAAAAGTTCTCACCAAACCTTGCCAGCAAATCTAGTGAACCACATAGTGTAGTCATCAGATTAGAAGAGGACAGTTTATATGCCAGTACTCAAGTAAGGAGACTTGACATAATCTGCAAACTGTCATACAATTTCCTTAATACCACATGTTTGCAAAATAATACATATGATCAGCCAATGAAAATTAAAGCCTTACATGTAAAGGGATATACTGTTTATGCTGGTTTTCAAAAAGGCCAAGGAACAGGAGACATTATCGCTGATAACTGGATAATTGAGGAAGGCAAAGAATACCCTCAAACCCTGTTTCATAGATTATAGAAAGGCCTTTGATTGTGTTGACCATGTTAAGCTGTGGGATCTTAGAACATCTCATTGTCCTCATACAAAACTATTGTACAGGATAGAAAGCCAAGTTCAAATGCAACAAACAGGCTGCTCCAGTTCATCAAAGGAGTGAGAAAAGGTGTATTTAAGGTGTATTTTCTCACCTTATTTATTCAGTTTACATAAGGAACATTTATTCAAAGAAGCTGGACTGGAAGCAGGTGAGGTTGGTCTTACAATTGGAGGTAAATAAAGATAGATAAAACTATCAACAAATATGCTGCAGACTAGAACTGAGTAAAGCAGCAATACATGCCTTGGAAAACATATACCATGACATATCTCCATGTACAAATATCAGAATGGTGCAGCTGTGGTTTTCCTTGTGTCCCTCTGTGGATGTGAAGTTGAACTTTAAAGAAGCAGAATAAAGTATTCTAAATTTTAATTTTGAAAAAAAAAAACTCCTGAGAATATCATGGGCAGCCAAGAAAACAAAAAATGGCTTATGGACCAAATCAATCCATAGTTTTTACTTGAGGTATAAATTATCATATTTTGGGACATATTATGTGACATATTATTTGAAGACTCAGCTCTCTTGAGAAGTCTGAGAAAGGTGCATTTGTTGAGAAACCAGAAAGGCCAAGTTAGGGACAGAACATCCTGGAAAAGGTGTATGTGACAACTAAGAGACAACATCATCAATCTTTCTCCAAGATGCACTGCTGGGCCACTGTACCAGCTGAAATGTTGGATAGATTGTTAGGCAGAGTCTGCCCATATTACAGGTTTAATGCTACAACTACTATTAGTACTGAGAGATCCATAAAAGTTACCTATTTATTATATTAAGCCATTATCTGGCTCAAGGTGGCAATATACATACATAAGATTTCTCGGGTATCTTTCATCTTAGAACCCCCAAAATAAATATGCTTAACTTATGCAAATTTGCACATCTTATAACCTGGTACTGCGTATACTTTAGAATTCCCTCTTCTGCTTGCAACTATTTGATCCTGGCATAAAAAACTGATTCTGAAACTGAATTGATTTTCAAAAGCAGTGTGTGATGGGGCACTTGATCACTCAGGTAGCCTTCAGGTAAGCAAGTCTTCAAAGCTCCATATGCAGAGACCGGAGTGACCCATTTCTAAATTATGACAGCAATACTATTTATAAGTCTTTGCAATATCTGTTTAAAAGACAGATTCAGAATAGATTACTCCAGTCCCATACATAGTAATTTAATAAGCAACAAGGGTCTGTTTTCATCAAAATACATCAAAACCACTACTCCAGATTTCCATCAAAATATATTCATTTATATGATTCATAGCAATATTGCACCGCATAATTCTTCCAAGAAGTTACTGATCAATTCCGAAATGGTTTGTTAATCTTTCCTCTCATACCATAAATCTTTGAACTGTCCTCATTAGTACATAGTTGTCAGGACTACTGGCAGCCCTACTTAAAGTCATTTTATAGTAACCACATCACAGAAGAAAAGGAACCTGCCATTTTCAAGGCACTCTTCCCAACATGGAGTGGGAGCTGTGAAAATAAAATTGTATACTTAGACACTTCTTTCCTGCATGAAGCCATTGTCAAAGAAGTCATGATATCATGAAATAATGAAAATTCATGTTGCCTAAAACTTAAATATATATGTTTAAATTTGGTAGGTATGAAGACTGAACGGTAGGTAGAAGGTAGAATAGGTAGAGATAAAAGTGTCTGAGATAACCGTAAATACATATTACATAATGGAATAAACTCGAACTGAACGAACTGAATCAAAGCATATGTTTTGGGGGTGTAAATAGAGGTTTTATAACAAATTTAAAATTAGAAAATAAAATGGCCTGCTTAACAGAAGTAGGAAGAAAGTGCTACAGAGAATGTGGTGGTCAAAATAAATGTGTGACACACAGAAGTGGCTGTGAAATTAAGGTCTTCTAGCAGACAAGGGAATAGCATTATGGAATTGGTTCACAGGGACTTCTAGAACTATATAAAAATATTAAAATTCATTACCATTTGGGGTAATTGCTTTCTTTTTTCCTACCTGTGACAAGCAACTGGCAAAATGGCTGGAACTTATACAACTGTGACATAAAATCAACCATCCTATTGCACAGCTGTTTGTATTGTTAAGTAATATAAATTTCAGTGTGACTAAAAATACTTTTCTCAGATTTATATTCCGCTGCTCTTTTTTTTTTTTAAAAAAAGCTAGCCAATTAGAAACCTATTCCCTGTAATGAGAATTGCTTTGCTAGAGCCCCCTTTTGAAAAAATTACCTTTTTAAAATTGAGGTGAGAGCAAAAGAACAGCATGTTGGGAATATAAAGCTGCTGATCTTGTAACTTTTGCTATTTAAAGAGTTACTCACAAGAAAACTAGGGTGAGATTTCTGTTGTACTAAAGATTCCTGATGAATTTTTTTTCTTTTGTTTTCTTTTTACATTACATATAGGTAGTCCTTGACTCACAACCAGTGGTGGGATTCAAATATGTGAACAACCAGTTCTGTGTGTGGATGCCGCTTCCAGAAGTCCATTCTGGGCCTGGGCCACAAAAAATTAACTACCGGTTCTGCCGAAGTGGTGCGAACTGGCTGAATCCCACCACTGCTTACAACCATCCTTTTAGTGACTCTTCAAAGTTACAGTGGCACTAAAAATGTGAATTATGACCATTTTTCACACTTATGACTGTTGCCGCATCCTCGTGATCACATGATCAAAATTCAAACGTTTGGCAACTGGCTCATATTTATGATGGTTGCAGTGTCCAGGGGTCATGTGGTCCCCTTTTGAGACCTTCTGACAAGCAACATCAAGCCAGATTCACTTTACATCTATTTTACTGATTTAACAACCACAGTGCTTCACTTAACAACTATGGCAAGAAACATCATAAAATGGGGTGGGTCAATCACTTAACAACTATCTTGCTTAGCAACGAAAATGTTGAGCTCAGTTGTGGTCATAAATCAAGGACTACCTATATAGCCTTCAAGTTAACAGATCTGTAAACAGCCTGTTTTTCTCAGCCGCAAGTAGTCCTCGTCTTAAAAAAAAAATTGTTTCGCAACCATTTGAAATTGCAACAGCACTGAAAAAAGGGGATTCATGACCACTTCTCTTCTTTATGGCTGTCATAGCATCCCCGTGGTCACATCATCAAAAATTGGGAGCTTGGCAACCAGCGTGTATTTATAATGGTTGCCGCAAGATGGGATCACATGATCGCCATTTGCAATCATCTCGGGTAGCTTCTGACAAGCAAATTCAGTGGGGGAAATTGGATTTTCTTACCGACGTATCTGATTCACTTAACATGGCAAAAAAGATCAAAAAATCAGGCACAACTCAGTTAATAATCACCTTGTTTAACAATGGAAATACTTATACCAATTGTGGTCATAAGTTGAGGACTACATGTACATCATTCTTTACATATCACCATTATCTATATCATTATAAACTGTTCAGTGTGCTTGGTCATTATATTTATTCTTTCAAATTATCATTATAAATCATGATTAAATTAGATTAACTTTGATAGTTACATAAAAACAGAGATAATTGGAACTTCTATTTTCTGCCCTTTCTAGTTTATCCCATTTGTTGCCTTGTCTCACTTTTCTCTTTCCATTCATTCATTCAATTATTTTGGAACATTTATTCAGCAGCCTACTCGCTCACAGTGACTCTAGGCGGCTTACAAACAGTAAAAAACACAAAATAGAAAAAAAAATAAAAATAAAAAGATAAAAAACCTAGGCTTTTTATTTACATACTGAAAGGTAGCTTCAGATATCTTTCCCCAAATTTGTGTTAATAATAATAATAATAATAATAATAATAATAATAATAATAATAATAATAATAATAATAATAATAATAATAATATTATTCAGACAAATGCTTGTCCAGTCGCTTCTTAAAAACTTCCAGTGTTGGAGCATTCACAACTTCTGGAGGCAGGTTGTTCCACTGATTAATTTTTCTGACTGTCAGGAAATTTCTCCTTAGTTTCTCCTTAGTTCTAGGTTGCTTCTCTCTTTGGTTAGTTTCCATCCATTGCTTCTTGTCCTACCTTCAGGCACTTTGGAGAATAGCTTGACTCCCTCTTCTTTGTGGAAACCCCTGAGATATTGGAACACTGGTATCATGTCACCCCTCGTCCTTCTCTTCATTAAACTAGACATACCCAATTCCAGCAACTGTTCCTTATATTTTTAGCCTCCAGTCCCCTAATCATCTTTGTTGCTCTTCTCTGCACTCTTTCTAGAGTCTCAACATCGTGGCAACCAAACCTGGATACAATATTCCGAGTGTGGCCTTACCAAGGCATTGTAAAGTGGTATTAACACTTCAGATGATCTTGATTCTATCCCTCTGTTAATGCGGTCTAGGATTGTGTTGGCTTTTTTGGCAGCTGCAGCACACTGCTGGCTCATATTTAAGTGATTGTCCACTAGGATCCCGATATCCCTCTATTTATTTATAATATTTTAACTTACCTGTTTTTTAATAGTTAAAAGCCCTGATTCTGCCATGTTTCACTGACTGTATTGCTGGCAAAGAAATACACTTCTTTTTTGTTGAACTAATAGTAAATAGGTGCAAAAAGAGAAGTCCAGCTGGATAACAAAAAGTTCAACTTGGAACTCCACAAGGTTAGTACTACTACCAATTTTTGTTTTCTAAGGAACATTTAAGGAATCATAAAAATACATGCAAAGTTAAGGGAAACCTTAAATGAGGGAACATTCAGAGTCATGCTACACTGCTACACCTTGAGGAGAAGAATTAGTAACTCCTCCCATTTTTAAAAACCGATATCACTGCATCTGTGAACGTAGAGTTCTTCCTAAGAATGGGTCACTGGTCCATGTAGATTTCATACATTGGTCTTGAATACATGAAACATATTTATATGGAAACTGAATGTGTTTATGATAATTGCATTTGTAAACAAAACCAGTGGAAATAAGGGACACTGGTTTGAGAAATAAAACATTCCTAGGTATCATTCTCCTTTGAAGTGTTCTTCTAATATTGAATATTCTATTAATCTGACTCTCAATTTCCAAAGGGAATTTGGTAAGCTAAAGATGACAGGCATCAGACCTCAAAGTTCCCTTTTTTAGGTATCAGTTGTGAGTCATGATGTAATGGCAATCTGACTGTTCAATCAGGAAATGACTGCATTGGAAGAATGATGTGATCTTGTTAGGTAACTGTTATAAAACCAACAGGTGCTAAAAGCAGATTTCTAAAAAGTGTCCTATATAAATAGAGAACTGCAGGTTATTACCCAGCAGGAGAACATAATTCAACCTTCACTTTTATTCACTGGCTTGTCATAGCTCTGACCCAAATGAAAGCTCTTGTATTTTTATTCCCCTTATCGTCATCGTTTTGTCTTTCTCTTTGTCTTCAAATTGCATAGGTAGTATTTTGCTGTATTTGGATGGCATTTATACCCAATTCATGCAGTGTTATCCTAATGAAGTTCTTAATCAGAGATGACAGAAATGTCACTTGCATTATAGCAAGGAAAACAAGTTTTAATAATAAATGTTTTTTTTTTCCTTTTGGGTCAAGCTAAAACAAAGTGTTACCTCTCCATAGCTAATATTTTACTTGCTTTAACTCATCAAATGATAACCCCCTGGAAATCTTTGCCTTTGGAGCAAAATATAAATAATGATTTGTATCTCATATATAATCATTGCAGTTTTTCATTTGTAATCTCAAAAGACTGCCATGGTAATACATTTGATTTTTCTGAGGTCCTCAATCCCAGATTCCTAACTATTATTTTTTAGTAAAGAGGATTGCTATGAGGCCTGTTTTAGACCATCAGCAAATTCTCTACCTGTTCAGCAGTAGAGGGTGCTATTTGAGTAGTGAAGACTCTACCTACAACTGGGAGCCCATTCAAATGCAGTTCTGCAGATCTAATCCAATTCTGACTTTGCAAACTATCCCACTATTGCTCCTTTTCTCTTTATGTCTCAATTTTCTATCTTTTAAGGTTGGCCAGTTACAAAGGTTATTGCTAGCTATAGAGTAATCTTGGCATGTTAAGATTCCTGGCAAAACTTAAACATATTGCTTCTAAGCAAGAATCTCAGTTTTTTTAATATTATTGTTGACAAAAGTCCAGTATTTGTTTCCATTCTTCAGAGAACATTATTAATGTTTATTATGCTGCATTAGTAATAAAATATTACAAGTAGAAATCATAGCCATCATTAAGGTGACCAACTTTTTTACAATGAAAAGGAGGACACAAATAAATTGAAGAAAAAATATCGTAAATAAAAGAAACATTTTATTCATTGCAACAATAATACAGACAACTTGCATGTGCAAAGTTTGCCATCCGGGTGTTTTGGCGCGCTCAGCAGCAATTCCTATTGGCTTTCGAAAGCCAATAGTGGGAGTAGCACAGCTCATGCAAAAGTTGAAAAAAAAACCCCATCAAAAAAAGGTGCCGGAACGCCGTTCTGAGCGTTCTATGAGGGAAAAAAAAAAGCCCTGTAGATTAGTCTTCAAATATCGAAAAGGAGGACATGAAGGAGGACACTTTTTGAGGGAGGACAGAACTTACAAAAGGAGGACTGTCCTCCCTAAAGGAGGACGGTTGGTCACCTTACCACCATCATCATGCAAGTAGTTTATTCCTATCCATGCTCTCAAGACATGCAGTTTTGTATAAAATGTTATGTCTGTCTGTCTGTCTGTCTGTTGTCTATCATCTGTCCAAAACCCCAAGCATTGCCCCAAATCCATTCTATTTAGTTAGGTTTATATAAATCATGCATACCTGTAAGAGTTTTTTCAGATTGCATGGCAGTGATATTTTTGACCATGATATATAGTATTTCATTAACTGACTCATGAACTGAATATTAATGTAAATTGTTCTGTCTCACACATCCTGATGAGTGTTCTTTGCAATAGCAATTCTACATATGAAAAACTAGTATTAGACTTTTTCCCCTTTCATTTGCTTGCAAGAGGAACAATTATATATAGATATGATGTGATAATATGACTCATTTACCCTTTCTTAGCAATGAAACAATAAATATTCAAAGTAATTTATTAATTCGTAGAAAAGATTTATTTCTGCTATAGAAGTTAAACATCCCTTATTTTACAAATACAGGGACTATCTGTAATATTTGTATATTTTAATGCTCACTATGGGTTAATGTTCAGTTAAGAATAAAATGAAAATTCTGTTTCAGTTTAATTGCTTTCACTGGCTTTTATAAAGATTCTTTGATATTGCCATAGATACTGTGTATTACTGTATGTACATATTCTGTACTGAATTTGCTTCATGGAAACATCTTCATCTGATATGTTATTCACATAATCCAAATCACAGGTCATTGCAAGGATATGTGGGTCCAATCTTGTATCATATTCTGATCATATGTACTATGATACATGACTAAGCGGAAAATAGTTTAGGATTTCAGTGTAGGATTTCAAATATCTTGCTTAATCAGAAACTGTTATTCTGCCAAGAAAATTACAGTGAGATAACTTTGAGCTAAGATGACTTTGCCTGAGGTCATATTATTGGGCTTAAACTTCTAACTCTAGTCACTCCTAGACTACTACTACTACTACTACTGCCAATATTATCAAGTTCTCAACATGCTTCAGACATGACAAAATACATATACCGTATGTCATAAAGATTATATTTCCAGTATAATATCAGTAGTAGCCACACAATTGTGGTTTCTGATGCTTCCTGTCAGCATCTTACAAGCAAAGTCAATGGGGAAGCCAGCAGGAAGTTGGAAGTTGCTCCTGCTCCTTCTGCTTTCACTTATGGGTAGTTATTATGTTTTTCACTTTAGGTAAGTAAATATTGACAATTGGTTGTGGGTTGTCATGTGTGTATGTGTATACAAATGTAATTTTCTCTCACACTTTTTGTAGCGTGATTCCAAGCAATTTACACAAAGGTAAATTTAGTCCTTAGCTTCAACGTTCTGGAGTACCAATAGATCATAAAGCTAATTTTAGAAAGTTTTTATAATGCAACCATTGATGATGACAAATGAGCTTCATTGCACATCCAAACCTCCTTTCATGAAATCATCCATGGAGAAGAATAGGTCATAATCTAAGCTTACTGCATGTTGGACAGACTCATAATATGAACCCATCATATTCCTCAGCTTCCTTTCTCTTTATATCCATCCAGCCTCACTCAGATTACAACTTTCAAAGCTCCAAAACTAACATCATGATAGTTATATAAGCGTTAGATGACTATATGTAGAATTGTAACTATTGAAACAATATAATTATACTTTTTCTGTTTTATATTTTTCACTCCTTTTAACCACTTGTTATACATTTTTGATAATGTATGTATTTTTGTGTTTTGTTCCTTTTTTTCTTTTTCTTTCATTATTTTTAAAACAATAAAAAATATTTTTAAAAAGCTGCCAAACTGACAATGACCATGACCTCATCTCCTTCAAAAATACAGATTGCTTTTCCAATGTTGTGGTAAGAATTGCTCTGGGAAATTCCTTCAAGAATCAGGCAAAGTCATCTTACCCCACTACTCTATCCTCTATCTCTTATTTGCTTTTGCCATCCTAGCATTATCAAGTGCTTCAATCCTAGAGTGACTTCTTATAGATTCTTCTCCATTATTATAATCTAAAGAAGAGAACAATCTTGGGATGGTATTTTGAAAATTCCTGCACTGTGAAATCAGGAAATCAGTGTGAAAGTTGTGCTTGGGCAAAAGATTTAATAATAA
>NW_015387869.1:41531-52642 GCF_001527695.2 Protobothrops mucrosquamatus
CCTATACCATTTCGGACAAATGGCTGTCCAGTCTCTTCTTAAAAACTTCCAGTGTTGGAGCATTCACCGCTTCTGGAGGCAGGTTGTTCCACTAGTTAATTGTTCTCACTGTCAGGAAGTTTCTCCTTAGTTCTAGATTGCTTCTCTCCTTGATTAGTTTCCACCCGTTGCTTCTTGTCCTGCCTTCAGGCGCTTTGGAAAATAGCTTGACTGCCTCTTCTTTGTGGCAGCCCCTGAGATATTGGAACAACATTGATGAAGCATATTTCCCAACACTAATTGTGGCCAAGTTCTTCACTGCCAGGAATAAAAATGTTACATATTAATGCTGATTTGTTTAACATTTTTTTAAATCCAGCCACGATTCTCTGCTGCCCCACTCACACACATGTAACTGTGGTTTAGTGAGTTTATTAATGTTCCCCAGTAATTCCCTTTACCAATACTCAGAACTGTCCCAATAAGTCCAGCCACAAGCAAGCCAAGATTAGTCCAGAAAGCAATTGGTCAATAGTCCATAAACAAGTGAAAGTTGCCCAAACAAATAGCTCCACCAAACATACTTAAATCCACCAAGCAAAAATGAAACATACAAAAGCTCACTTAGCAAGAAAAGTTCAGAGTCTCCAAGGCACAATTCCAAACACGTCATAAATAGCCAGCTTCCCACTGCAGCCCATCAAGATGGGCGGGGCCCTCTCCTCCCAAGTAGTCTGGCTGACCTCCGTTGCTCCTGCCTTTTCTGTACCCTGTGTGCTCTCACTGGCCGTCTCCCCCTGCAGGCTTTCCCCAGCTGAAGACCCCTCTGATAATTGTTCAGAGTCATTAATTAACTGCCAGCTGTTCAGAGTCATTAATTAACTGAGTTCCTGACCAGCCAGGAATGGGCTCATCCTCCCTTGAGCTTATTTCTGAGGAAGAATCTGGGGAGTTGTCTAAGGGAGACATCACAGATTCCTTAGTTGGCCCTATCCAGTCCAAGTTATTCCAGATTAAGTGTGATCAACATTATAGTTTCCTGTGGAGAACTACCTCTGTATAAACATGTTACTTGTTCAATCCTATGCCTAACAGGTTACATTTTTTGCAAAGGCCATGATCTTGATTTTATTAATTGGCAGAAAGTGATGCTAATAAAATAGTTTGAATACCCTCCTTAATAGTCCCGGGACAGATTATAGAATATCCATGGCATCTGCTTCGTTAAATAGTGCCACTATAGCCCCTCTATAGCATTGATATAAAAATTAAGTAGCATCTTTGCCTTGCATCAAGGTATCACTCTTGAGAAGGATGCTGTTTTGTTTCATCTTATTCTCACCCTAGTACTGGCGTGTAATTTGTCAATCTAGGAAAATCAATGGTAATTTATCAAAGATATGGAGGCTATTTCCCAAGAAACGTGATAAATGTGGTGTATTTTTCCACCAGAAGTATGGCATTAAGTTTGAAGTGGCCTTAAAGCTTGCTTGTTTGCCATTGTCTGAGTCCCTTTATCCGAACTACTTTCAGTGCAAACACTTTGCATGGATCTTGCTGTTAGGAGGTAAATATCTGATGGGATGATAATTGTTTAGTTTGCCTTTCTTGCCCGTCTCCAAGGTGGAACAAGGGTAGCCAGATCACAGGTTTTTTTTTTCAAATCTGAGTGGATATACTAGTATAAATTAAAAAATGAAGCCAAACCTGGGACCTCCTTGATCATTGCTGTGAGAATAGAGATACCTTATGGTGCTTTTCCCAACATCTCTGGATTAAATAATTAATGTAAGTATCTCCAAACTGACACAGGTCTATACAAGGTGATTAGCCTCCTCTTTGGATCAGAAAGGATGGTATTTCTTTGGCATCAAGGGTGCCCTTGTGTCTCTAGGCTGAAGAGGGGGAGCTAGAATTCATCTTCACTGCAGCTAATCTCCAGAAGGTGGCAGAGTCCCTTTGTCTTGCTGCTACTACAGTATTATTATCTCTGAAGCAGCTTTTGCAGCATACTTCTTTTTATCTACCAACAGAAACATAGATTGCCTTTCAGTTAAGCATTCTCTAATGCAAAATATGTGAAGTGGACTCCTTGTGTGATCTGCATGAAAAAAATTAACATTTTTGTGCATATATATATATATATAGATAGAGAGAGAGAGGGGGGGAAGAGAAAGAGAAAGAGAAAGAGGGAAGGTGGATGATATCTGCTGGCAGGTTTGAATTTATCTGTTTGATGTGTATGAATAACTAAATGTGCAAAAAGTGACTCAGTGGAATGACTTAATTTCTGCATCCAGATTTGACAGAAATATAGGCTCCAGAAATATTTACCAGGCAATGAATAGTTCATAGCCAGTGTCATTATCTATCTATCTATCTATCTATCTATCTATCTATCTATCTATCTATCTATCTATCTATCTATCTATCTATCTATCTCAGCGGTTCTCAACCTATGGGTCGCGACCCCATTTGGGGTCGATCGACCATTTCATGGGGGTCACCAAGCAAGGCTGTCCGCCATTTTTTCCCCCTTTTCCGGCGGGTGCCTTACCTCCCTTGAGCTGGGCCGGCTGGTGGTCGGCCTGCTCCGTCTCTGCCACTTGCCAGCTACGCCTCAGCCGGCGCAGGGGGCGGAACCACGCATGCGCGGCGCTCCCGGGCAGGGAAAGTCCTCGACTTACGACCGGTTGGGTAGTCCTTGACTTACGTCCAGTTTAGTCCTCGACTTACGACCGGTTTAGTCCTCGACTTACGACCGGTTGGAGGTCGCGGCATTAAAAAGGTTGAGAACCACTGATCTATATCTATGTCCCTTCTTCATTGTTTTTACAAATAAGACAAGGTGGCAACCAAATCCAACACACGTTCCTCTTCCTATTTTCTCTACAACAACAGCCTTGTGAGGTAGGTTGGGCTGAGACAAAGTGATTGGCCCAAAGTCACCCAGCTAGTTTTCATGTTTAAGGCCGGACCTGAACTCACTGTCTCCCAATTTCTAGTCTGTTATGAGAGGGAAAGTTAGAGAGAAAGACAGAGAGAGAATATACATTATGCAGTCAACAATGCATAGATGAGACAGTCAGGGGAATGTATGTATTGGATGCGTATTAATGCCAATTAATACCTAACCAATACATACGTTTCCCTGGCCTGTCTCATCTAGTGATGTATTCACTAGACCAGGGGTAGGCAACCTTGGCTCTTTTATGACTCGTGAACTTCAACTCCCAGAATTCCTGAGCCAACCATGCTGAGGGGAAAGGGAGAGGTTTCCAAGCTGAGCCATGCTGGCTCAGGAATTCTGGGAGTTGAAGTCCACGAGTCATAAAAGAGCCAAAGTTGCCTACCCCTGCACTAGACAAATACTACATAATTACATTTCATGTCTTTGTATTGTGAAGCTTCCAAATTTTAGATAGAGGTCAATCTCGCTGATCCAAAATTAGTGTTAAAAATCACAAAAGCTTGGAGATGGCGGGCTGTCAACCTGGCCATGTAATTTTTTAGTCCATGCCATAAGTTCTGGAACTATGAATACTATGCTCAAAGGGAGAAGGTAAACATTTACCAACAGGAGACTCCTGGAATGTTCCTTGCACAAGCAATGAAGGCAGCCTTCATGACTACTTAGAAAGAACAACTGATCCATGATGTAGCAGTACATGGATTAATTGGCATCCAACAAGAGCACCCAGCTGTGATATTACAGGACTTTTACTAGCTGCTAATTCACTTCCAGTCAGGATTAAGGTTCTTTTTTTAACCTATACAGCTTTTTATGACTCACAGTTGGGTAACCGCCTTCTTTAAGCAAAATCAGCCCCACCTATTAAGGCAATAAGGGATAACAAGTCAGAGGGAAAGCCAGCAAAGAAGGTTGCAAGATGCTCCTATAAGTTGTCCAAGCTTCCTGCCTGTTGCCTGAAGAGCCCAGCTGTGGGGTTTGAGATCCTGGAAATGTTGCCGTCTCTAATGCCCCTGTCCCCGTAATAACTATCGGCATGTGGCGGCCCCCTGCACACCTTCTCCCACCCAGCAGCAGCTACCACAAGTCTGGCCGTGCTCATAGACATGCTCCCTCACCTGGCAGCAGCCATCCCTGGCCTTGCCCTGCTCATAACTGTGCTGCAGTGGCCACTTATCCACTCACTGGCTTGCTTGTGAGCTACTTGAAACTTGTGACTTCCTGCTGGGTTACCCATTGATTTTACCTATTGGAAGTGGGCAGCGGGAAGTTGTGAGGAGGTTCTTGCTTAACGATGCGCGATCCTCACTTCATGACAGCAATGGGAATAGTCACCTGACGCCTCGCTTTCTGACCACATTGCTTAGTGATGGAGATTCCGGTGCCGATGAGTGTTGTTAAACAAGGACTATCTGTAATGTCATTGGCAATATTTGTGTCTCCTCTGGAAACTTTTGAACTGCTCTGTTTGAGTAAAGGAGCAGAGCTACTTGTTTCCGAGAGCAGCCTCTGGGGTTTACGGAAAGATGAACTCCGTCAACTAATGCAGTGACATTTATTTTGAGAGCAGCCACAAAAAAGACACTTTGGGCAGATTTCATCTTCAGTGAATTGCGATGCTCTAAAGTTGCAAACCAAACATCACCAAACAGAGCTGAAAATGGACTTCCCCAAATAGACCAACCCCACAGTGTAGCCAGTGTGTGTTTGCTCCAGGGGAGTGGACTTAATGGAGTCAGTAGCAAAGTGGTTAATGATGGAGTTCAGTGTGAGAATGCTATAAAAGCCACCGGCAGCCTTTTCCTTTGCCCTTTCGCTCTGACTTTACAGAGATGAATTAGGCTTGATATGGCAGCCTGCTGTTCTGTCTCCAGTCTTGATAGTTGTCTGATGCCGTTGTGAGAATTATTGCCGATTGGGCTCTGTGGTTCCTGGGAGAAGATAGTTTCTGCTCAGATGGAGAAAGACTTTTAATTCCGTATCTTTTTCTCTGAGGAAGCATTTGTGGATGTGGATATGGCACAGAGACACACCTCACTTTCTAGCAATGGTGAAGTGTACCGAGGAAGGCTTAAATACAGGGATGTGCAAAATGCAGAAAATCCTATTTCCCCACTTTACGAATTCTCCAGCCTTAAGCTTGCCCCCTCTTCATTTCTAAACCCGTTCCACTTTGTTCTTTAAAAAGCCTGCATGCAAATGAATAGGTGTGTGATTTTTATTTTTGCGAGGATAAAAAAGTTGGAACATGTTTTCACCTAAATCCTTGGTTTTTTTGGAAATTGTTTTCCTTTTTTGTGAGCCTTGTATGTGTGTTTTGAACTAGGAAGTGCCTCTGAATTTTTTAAAATGGCATGCATCAATATACAGCTGAATGCTAAAAAAAAGTATGGAGTGGCAAGGTGCACTTTGTAGGCTGAATGTATCCTTGAGAGCTTGTTTTGCAGCCTTCCACAGGTGCTCAAGTTCAACAATGGAGCTTGCTCAGAGTGGATGCTAGAGTGGCTCTTAAAACTGCCACTCTGGCCCTTTGGATCTTAGCAGGTGCTCTTGTTCTCTATGATTAATCAAGCAGTCTATTTGGAGTGGCTGTCAGAGCAGCTGCTAACATTCTCAAATCAAAGCATACATTTTTACATTCGGGCTAGCTGAGATTGAAATAAAAGAGCCTGCAAGGATATGGAGGAAAGAAATATTTGTTGCTTCTCGGCCATCGTCAAGAATATACTGTTTGTTAGATGGAATTATTAGGCGTGGTGTTTGTGCACCTCTAACAACTAACTTTGGATTAAAATGCAAACCAAAGAAAATTTTCAACTATCCCTAGATAAGCAGAACAATCTGGGAGTAGCCTTTTGTGAGATTAGAATCAGAAGTTAGTAATTTATTTTATTTCTATTTATCTATTAAATTTATTGGCTGCCATCTTAGCCCAAGGTAACTCTGGATGGCTTACCATGTTAAAATGGTAAAACTGTACAAAACATATACACATTACAAATAAAATCTTATAAAAATATGAATACTCAACCCTAACTAAAAGATGGGGAAGGAGGGAGTAGGATGAGCGGGGGGGGGGAGGTTGGATCTGTTATTAATCTACCAACAACCTCCAGTGTGAATCTCCTCACTCCTCCCATAATAACACATGAAGAGAGGTAGGTTGTAACAGCTATGAGCAAATCCCACTGAACTTGGTTTATGGTTACCTGAAAAAAGGGCACATATTTGCTCCTTCTACTTCTACACATCAGGCCCTCATTTGAAGATGATCTCTGATTGCCTTCAAATCTACCAGCTTCAAAATGAAAAAAAAAATTGACTATGTGTTGTCCAGTTGTTTCGGGCTCCTAGCAACCAGAGAGATTTTCTCCGTGACGATGAAAATGCAGAGAACAAGAAGCCAAACCCACCATCCTTCCATGAGCTGCTGCAATTTTTAACAAAGGGTCCCTTCCTACAAAAAAGGCATAAAATAAATGGCTTGCACTTCCTCCCCACATGCCAGGACTTCATGTTCGGTGCGTTTGCCTGGTTGGGTGCAAATCAAGCCCAGTGGTTCCTATGGCAGGACGCTGAAAAGGCATCAAAGCTTTTCTCTTGTCCAAAGATTTGCTTGAATCAGAAGCCCAGAAGGCCCGGTTGTGCAAATCGGATAATCAAGGGCTCTTAAGTGCGAGAAGGCGGCATTTTAAAAACTTTATTAATTAAAAACAAAAGGCTGCATTCTGGAATTTGAGGGCACTTCATTATCTGATTTGTTAGTTAGTTAGAAATTAGTTCTATAATTAGTTTATTAACTACAGTAAAGAATGTTAATTTTATTAAATGTAATAATGTTAGCGTTATAGTAGTTTCGAATAAATGGCTACTAAGCTAGAAATGGATTGATGCTATTTGTAGACACAGCCGATCCAGAGGTACAGAGCTGTTTCAAACTGGTGTAAAGTCCTTGTGGAGGACAGTGCTTCTGAACTTTATAGTCTAATATATGAATAGATCTTCACAGGAATGTGGCTGGACTACATTAAAGTTTAATTAACACACTCAAACAAGAATCTTTACCTCAAAACTAATCCAAGGCTACAAATAATTAATGAAACAAGATTCATTGAACTCTCTGTGCACAACTATTTGTCCTTGCATATATTTTTTCTTGTCAGGTTGAAGACAAACACTTCACCCTTTTCAAGGATAATTTTTCCAATAGCAGTTTGTATCTCTCATTTCTCATTTCTGTTATTATCGTTTATTATTATAAGCAAGACCCTATTGGCTACTTTGGAAGTGACAAAGGCCCCCTACCTAGTCTTGCAGCAACTTTTCCATGATGAATAAGTTGTTTCCATGTGCCCTCGTGTGGTAGATCGTGGTACTGTCCACACTAGAAACTCAAATCTAAATTAAAACAGTGACATGTTATAGTTGACCAATTGTGACTTCATACGAATGGCTTGATCAAAGCATACAGAAGTCACCTGACGTACATGACTACATTACAATGTAATACAAGGAGCTCTTGACTTATGACCACAACTGAGCTCAAAATTTCTGTAGCTAAGCAAGATAGTTGAATTTTGTCCCATTTTACGACCTTTCTTGCCACAGTTCTTAAGTGAATCACTGCACGTGTTAAGTGTGTAACACAGTTGTTAAGTGAATCTGGCTTCCCCATTGACTTTGCTTGTCAGAAAGTTGCACAGGACACTGCAATCGTCATAAATAGGAGCCAGTTGCCAAGCTTCCCAATTTTGATCATGTGACCATGGGGGAATGCTGAAACAGTTGCAAGTGTGAAAAATGGTCACAAGTCATTTTTTTCAGTGCCGTTGTAACTTCGAACTGTCATTAAAGAAACGGTTGAAACTCAAGGACTACCTGTAAAATAAAAATGATATATATTGTCCCTCATCTTTTTAGCTTTAGATAGTGGCATTGATTATATCCTTTTAATAATACATCAACATTTTTTTTCCTCAATGCCTTTTCAAACCTCTTCTCTAAGCACCTATACAACCAATGAATGGGCCATTAATAAATGATGGAACTAAGATACAGACTTTTTCTTGGTATTTAGACCACTGCTTAAGTTCTAGTAATTATTCGACCATATTATGTGCTCCATTTAATAATTGTGAAATAGTCCATGTGGGATGCATTTATAAATGATACTGAAATATGACATAAAACAAATTAAAAATCACATGATCAAGTGGATGCAAAACTTCAAAGAAATAATCATAGTGGGTTATTTCTGGGAAAATCTGAGTGGAAACATCTGAGAAAAAAATAAATTTTTGCTCCAAACATTAATCTGAGGGAATATTGGTATAAAACGTTTTTACAGATAGAGTAAAAGTTTGCCAATAAGATGGACAAATAAAAAACGTTGGGAATGTCATACTGTAGAAGGAACATTTTCCCACATGTGGTGGTCATGCAAAAATCTTAAAAATATTGGAAGAAAATAGATCATAATATTCAGAAAATGGTCAATGTTTTTATGTTAAAAATAAAATTCAAATGGAAACTTTCATTGTGAATAATTCCAGAAAATGCAAACTAAGAGGATCACAACTTATCAAAATACATGCTGACAGTGGCATAAATGAACTGGGGACAAGACTGAAAAAGCAAAACTCTGCCAACAATACAAGGTGAATATGCAGCAATAGCAAACTTGATAATATATAAAAGAAATTTCAACAAATCTCAGCAGAAATGGCTCCCCTACATATGACACATTTATAGCAAGGCAGATTCAAACATTTGGAATAAATTTTTAGGAAAAGAATTCAAAGACTAATTAAAAACAACAGAAGAAATAAACATATATACTCAAAAAATTCCAACATTTAATATTAAATATTAAAAGTATAGCATAAATATTTAAATAGTGGTTAGTTTTTAAACTTTTTGTAGTCTTTAAGTTTATGCAAAAAATGACGATAGAGGATGATGATCATCACCATCATCATCATCACCATCCTCCTCCTCCTCCTCCTCTTCATCATCATCATCATTATCATCATCATCATTATCATCATCATGCCATCTTCTGGACATTCCTGGTTTAGACCTCAGCAAAAAAACCACTCAATTTTACCATCTGTAAAAGGGGCTACCAGAGGAGGGGGGAGGACAAGAGCTTTCCAGACATGCACCCTGAGACACAGACCACTCTACACACAGCTCTTAAACTGATACCTTAAAGTGTACTGATTAATACAACATAATTTTACCCTCTTTGGATTGATCTGGCAACTTGATTATTATTTATAACAGCTGTAAGCACAGTGGCATTATGGTGTCACAAACCTTGGTCTTAATAAGACATAATGCAGCCCTTTTAAGCTTGGTGGGAGACAGTGCAGCATCTCCCAAGAGTCTGTCTAAGTATACTGTGCCATGTGCCTCTTATTTCTCCTTAAGGATTAATGTCGCATACTGAAAGCTGTAGGCAGAATTAAATGATGTTCATTTTAAAGCAAATTCAATAAATCCTGCTACTGTGCTTATGCTAGGGTTGTTTGTTCATGGAAAGTAGCCTACCTGAAAGTGACTGCTCTTTTCATTATGGCTGCCTTAAAATAAAGAAGGAGTCATTTATAAAAAGGGACCTTGAGTCTCCCAGGCACTCATTAACATTCCTCCCTGGATCTGCTTCCTCCAGCTTGACTCAAAGACCTTGCCAGACAGAGTCATAGCTGCTGATTTTTCAGGAGGGAAATACTCATTTAAATAACCAAGTCAGTGATTTCTCTCAGCTTAACCTCCCTCACAGGAGGTCAAAAATGGCAAGAAAGAACCTTTATATAGATTCTATGTAGTACAGTATACAGAAAAAATATAAAAATGTTTTATCATGTCCCCTATCCATGCAGAGTAGAACTCACTCTTATCTATTTAGCTTCTGTGTGAAGAAAGTTTAAACAGCTTAGACTTTTGCATATCTTGGTGGTGGCACAGTGGTTAGAATGCAATACTGCAGGCTACTTCTGCTGACTGCGGCTGCCAGCAGTTCGGCAGTTCGATTCTCATCAACTTAAGGTTGACTCAGCCTTCCATCTTTCTGAGGTTGGTAAAATGAGGACCCAGATCGTTGGGGGCAATGGGCTGACCCTGTAAACCGCTTAGAGAGGGCTGTAAAGCACTGTGAAGCGGTATATAAGTCTAAGTGCTATTGCTATCTTCTGACTATAGTACTGAAGTTCTGGATCTAGTTTACTGTAAAGCTACTTAGATAATTATTAGATGGCAGAATTAATCTTCTCTATGTTTGCTGCATTCTAATTTTTGCAGCTCGGATTTGTTTCCAGCAGATCTTTTTCAAGTTGTTAGAGATTTAAGCAGAAAATCTGAGACTTTTTGCATTCATTGCATCTCTACACAGCACCAGGCATTTAGAAAATTTAAGAACAGTAAAGCCATTTATTTTTCAAATTGTTACACAATTCAGCAAAAAACAAAAACAAAAAACCCTCTGACATAGCAACCAAGTTTTTTTTAAATGATATTTGTGCTATTTATGCATTAGATTAATTAAGTTGTAGCATATTTTAATTGCCTCATGCTTTAGTCTCTCTAAATATATGGGGAAACAAATTTAATTTTCCTGTTATTTTTAAATATTGTTGACATTTGTGACAAAATTAATGAAGGAGGATTTTTATAAGTATTTCAGTAGATACAGATACAGATTGTATACATCTGCAACAAGCATGTTGCAGATGAAAGTTCTGCTAAAAGTGTTTTTATTCTCTTGAACAGTCATCATTAAGATTATTCTGTCTGGATAAACACAAAAGAATCCCAGACCAAATCATAGACCATACTTAATGTGGTGCTAAACTTCTTTAGGGCATTTGTATTTCTCCCTATTTCACATGCATCAATCAAAAGGTCAGGTTTCAATCATTTAGCCCTGATCTCGTCATGTTTAGTGTAGCTTGAATTCAATTGCATGTAACTGGAATACTCCACAGTCATGAACAGGCTCACCAATGTTAGAGAATGCAGAACACCCCTTAAGAACCGAGAATTTATGTTTACACATATGCCATGTTTGCTCGTATGGATGAATATCAGGAGATAGTTATTTGAGGGAATGAATAAGAAGCTCATTTATTTATTTATTTGCTTAAAAAACTTACATGGATGC
>NW_015387869.1:53406-106603 GCF_001527695.2 Protobothrops mucrosquamatus
ATTTTACATACGATAATCCTAGGCAGCTCACACTGGGCAGCCAATAAAAAACAGAATAAATGTGACCAACTGAACTCACTATAACCTCACAACATCTCACAAAACTCTCTAGTTTACTTTTGCATTTGTAGGGGTCACTTCTGTCATAGCCCAATGGCCTGGTCAAAGAGGTAGATCTTCCCAGCCTCCAAAAGACTACATCTTGCAATCATCTGAGAATAGAGGATAAGCATCCTTTCTCAGGCTTTAAAATCATTGCACAAAAGGCTTCATCCTTTTTTTCTTAGAAAAGTTAAAACATTTGTCACAAGGACTATCATATCTGGGGTGCAAAAAATGCAGGGTGTATTTGCTGTATGTCTTTGTGCTGCCTGCTTTTTTAATATTAATTTTTACAAGGCAGTTCTCCCTTGATACTGTGGCTGTGCTGCTGGTATTTGCCGCTGGGGTGAAGTAACTTTGTACTTTCTGTGAGTTTACAGGAATCATGGAAAAAAATAGAAGAATTATCTCTGGAAACAGTCACATGTTGAAATTGCTAAAAATGTAAACAATCCTGAATTCCAGCCTAGGAATTCTATAGGGAAAGCCCCATCTTTAACTTTTGACTGTTAAAATACTGTTGGGGTCCTTGGTGTTCTCTGAGCTTGGCTGATTTTTTGCAGACATTTCATTACCCAACTAGGTAATGTCATCAGTGTGTGAGGGAGTGGGTTTTGTTCTCTTTTTATATACTAGTGGTTTGTCCCGTCAGTGTTGGCGGGAGTCTTCTTTTGATTCCTTGATTAGGCTGTTGTTTACTGTTAGCTTGTTTCTCTGAGTTGATAGTTTCTTGACTGGGGTATTGTTCGCTCCTTGATTGTTGGTATTGTATTAATGTTGGTATTAATCTCGGTTTATATGGGTGTTGATTGCTGGTGAGGTGTTTTGATTGTTTTGTTTCCTTTTAAGCTTTAGGTTACCATTGGTTAAATTATTGGCTACTCAACAAAAGAAAAAGAAATCAACTTGCTGCTCCTAATCTTGGGGTGCAGATAACAGGATAACCATTGATCTCTTTGCCGTCCCTAATGATTATCCAGAGTCCTGAAGCCCAGATATGGAACCCTAGCTAAGATTAAGTAAGCAAAATTTGTAAAAGAAAAAAAAAAGTGTATTTAAGGATAGAAAGTAAGATTTCATCCATAAGCTTAGAATTTCAAGCCTTACTGATTAGGAACCAAACTGAAAGAAAAACAAATAAAAATGACTTTTAAATATTAAAACAAAGGAAGCCAGGAGAAGCATACTAAGTTAGCAAAAGAGTCTGCTCTCAAAATACCAGCTTTGAAACAAGTTGTTTCTTTACAGAACAGCTTATGTGTGGGTTTGCATGATAACAGATTTGGGGAATTTTTGGCATGAGAGGTAATAAATGAAAGGTACATTCACTTAAGGAATCATCCATATGGATTTGTACTTTTTTTTTACTTTCTGCAGGCTTATCTTTGTTGAGCTATGCTACAGCATAGGCAATGTTGTTTATGCAAGGAGAAATAGTTTGACTATTAAGACTCTTTCTAAATAATCATGGGGGCGGTATCTATCAGGTGCCTTTATTCAATCATATAAAACATTTCATTTACTTTCTGCCCTGCAGCAGGAAAATGTAGGTAGAGCTCGTTTATGAATGTCACATTTTGCATAATAGGACTAGATTTAACCTATTCTTGGTCTGTTCAAGCTATTCTTAAGGTAGCACTCAGTGGTAGCAAAATGGTCATTTAATTTTTAAGGAAATGGGCATTTCCAAGTTACGTGGATTTTTTTTTCTTTTTGCTTCTACTCAGGTTGGATTCTTGGAGGCTGCCTACAAAAGTCCCTGCAATTTTCTTGGCAAAGTTTTTCAGAAGTGGTTTCCCATTGCCTCCTTCCTGGGCTGAGACAAAATGAGTGACCCAAGTTCATCCAGCTGGTTTTGTGCCCAGAGTAGGACTAAAACTTAGGTTCTCCCATTTTCTAGACTGGTGCTTTAACCACTACAGCAAATTGGCTCCCAGTTTGGAAATTAGTCTTATTAAATTCAATATTGGGGCATGTCTATTTTCCCCTAATACAGATATTTTTGTTAAGTATTTTTCCATAAGCAATATATTGTTATATTCTCTTTCACTGATACAAATTTTGAGCAAGTTTTTCCTGAATGTAGGCTTTTTTATAATCGTTTCTCTGAATTGTAAACTGGAATATATAAGTATCATCTATGCTCATTTTGGTTTGGAAGCCCAACACTGAGCAAGGTGGCATACCAATCCAGATCGTGCAAGTACTAGTATTTAGTCCCGTAGCATCCAAACATTTGTTCCATGAATTATACTGTGATTTAGGCTTAGTTCACATTAAAGATTTTTCTGCCAAACATAGTGCAGTTGTTGACACTTCAGAGATTAGCTCCAAGAAGAGACCCCTATCTGTTCCATAATATTTAATGGTTGATAGGGCTGCATCAAAATCCACCTTATAGATACAAAGTAGAATAGCTGAAAAAAAGCCACTAAAGTGATGGCAGCTGTTTTCCCCCAAGATCCCCATCCTCCTAAAGAGGAAATCAATATAGATTCTCTAAAAGGATTTCACAGCTGTCACCCACATCAACAGGAAATATGAGAAGGAGCAGCTTCAGGAGAACGAAGGGATTACCATTGCATAAAAAAGAATCTGATTCCAAAGGAATTATACCGAAGCATTAATTTTAAGAAATCATCATGCAACATGTACAAAGGTGAAACATTTTCAAATTATAGTGCTGCCAGGTCTGTTTTGTCAGGAAGTGAAGATAAAAAGAAACATGAAAAAAATATACCCAACTTGTAGAAAAGTTACAAAACAGGAAGACGATGGAAGTTTTTATTACGAACAATGATACAGTTGTAATAAGTAAAGTTGTACTTTCTAAAATAATTTTGGCGCAAAGTATTTCATTAAACAAATGATTATATAAGCATTCATTAAAAAACATTAGGCCTGCAAAGCTAAAGTAAAATTTCCTTTTATCAGAAGCTGGAGGTAATAATCTGTACAGATAAATGGCTATTTTAGGAAATGGTTCCACAATAATATGGATAAGAATTGCAGGACATAAACTGGCCCAAAGCCAACACTGTATGAATGGGCTAATATTTAAGCAAAGGAAATTAACTCTGTTTTCCTCTCTACCTGCATAACCTGTTGACCCATGACTGTTGTGCTAGTTTGCTACCAACCATATTGTGAAGTATGTGGATGATACAACAGTAATGGGCCCTTTTCAAGATGACAATGAGGGTGCTTACCGCAAGGAAATAGAGGGTTTGGTGAACTAGTGTAACAAAGACAGCCTCATTTAAAACATAGGAAAAACTAAAGTGATCATTGTTGATTTCAGAAAAGGCAGGCACAGCCACACACCTCTGTGCATTAATGATTCATATGTGGAGGTGGTTAGCAGCATCAAGTTTCTGGATGTGCAGCTAACAAGTAGGCTGGCTTGGTTGCTCAACAGTGAGACACTGGTGAAGCGGGCACAGCAATGCCTGCATTTTCTGCATCACATCAGAAAAGTACATCCTCCTTCCCCTATCCTTACCACTTTCTATATAGGGACGGTCGAGAGCATCCTGTCATATGGCATTACAGTCTGGTTTGGAAGTATTATTGCTTCAAACAGGAAGGCGGTGCAGAGAGTGGTGAGGATGGCAGAAAAGATTATTGGTAGTTCACTTCCTTCTATCCAAGACATAGCATATAAGTGATGCTTGAGAAGGGTCTGCAGGATTGTCTGGGATGTTACACATCCTCTTCACAACCTGTTTTCCTTGTTACCTTCTGGGAGGAGGCTACGTGGTATCCAAAGCAGAACATCCAGATTCAGTCACAGTTTCGTTCCATATAGCATCAACCTTGTGAACTCTCAAGTTTCCTCTTTCTGCTATGTATTCAAGATGGATAGTGATTAATATTTACATGCATATATATGTATGGGGGTAGGTATATGTGTATGTATATAGCATATGTGTATGTGTGTTATGTATGTGCATGGGTAGATATTTACTTTCTTTTGAGAGCAGGCAACAGAATTTCACGTTTAATGTGGGCCAGTGTTCTCACAGTAAAAAATGACAATAAAGATTATCTTATCCTTTAGATGTTTTCATTCTCTCTTCTAGCCCTCCAGCTCGCTAGTCCTCTGGAATATAATATTTGGGAAAATTTGAGTAAAATTTTAGGGAGGAAGAGTTTAAATTCCAGTAGATAAAACTGATGCAAATTCCCTGGTTGCAGACACAATTGGTGGTATCTATTTTTCCCCTATGATAATATTTTAAAATTAATTTAATCTGATAAAACTCATATACTGGAAATTTAGGTGAGAGAAAACCCCTCTGAATTATTCACAGATTTTAATGAATGTAGGGAACAGAGGAAATATAAGAAAGGAAAGGGGTTATAAAAAAACTAATAGGCATATAATTAAGACTAGAACTCTGACAAATTTTTATAGTATTGAATTTTTGTTACAAAGAGCCTTCTTATAAAGGGATTTGGTTTCTCAGCTAATATCTAATTGCCATTATTTTTTATTCCAAAATAATTGCTCTTGGTTTAAATCGATCATATTCTTTGTGTTTCTACTACAAATCTCATAGGATTTTATCAACATTTCATTCTCACTTATTCTCATAAGACTATTGCTCCAGATATACTCTGTTTAAATGTTTATAGTTGTCTCTTCCTTCTTCCTTCCCAAATACATATTCATTTTATTCAGTGCTTGCTGTATATTTATGTGGGTTTTCACAGAGTATTAGATGTGCAATATCTCCAATTATCTGCTACATCTTCTTCTGGACTATGTTTCATGGGTATGTTGAGATAGAAAATTAATTTACTGTTTCATGGCCTGGAATATAAATTGATTAAAATAGTTTCTTAAGGATTCTGTATATATTTTCTGGGAAACCGCCAGCCAGACAAAGAGGAGGGATCAAGTGGGGAATTAGCCTTGAATCCTTGTGCAGCCACAAAAGACCTAGGGATGATTCTGCACTAGGTTCCATAGGACCTTATCTGTTTGTTCCCAAGGGAAGGCAAGCAATTTGGGGAGATTGTTGTATTATAGATAAAATACAATAAAGGAGTCAACTTGAACTTTTATATATGGATCTGGTTGCTTGCACCTGACAATATATGACATATAAATATTATGAGGATTGATCAGTGTAGAAAACCTGGAGTAGTTCCTCAGGAAGAGCTATTTTCTTCCTCATAATATGGATATTGTGAGCATCAATTACTGGGAAAACATACCCATTTAATTTCTTCCTCAGAAAGCAGAATTGGAATAAATTGTATTCCCAAATAATTAAGGTTTGGCCACACTAATACAAGATCTGGAAGTTAGCACATTATTGCAACGGCTGAAAAAAAGGCATGTCTCCCTCATTAATTCTCCTAAAATAACTAAAATAACATATGTATGACACAGAAACTCCATCAAGTAACCATATTTACAGAATGAATTTCAGCAAGAGCCTTCTGCCTCGTGAATAACTACAAAGATACAGAGGCCATTTCTGGTAGTTGCAGTAATTTGAGCTCTTATGCATTTCTCAAAAGAATATTGTGATGGTGATATTTTAAAAAAATGAATAAATGTGACCATTTGGCTGTACTTACATCTTCAAATGCTCTCTTGAAATAGCTGATAATTCCTGCAGAGATTGAGAGAACCCTTGTTCCTAATGTGGGCATGTCCACCTGCCTTTTCTTAGGAAAGCCATTGCTTCCCTATCCAGTATTGATCCATTCTGTGCAATTGTATTTATACAAAGGGCTTCCATCTCTCTGGGGGAAACATCTGGGGTCTTCCAACTCTGCCTCCACATTGTGGTTTTAGTTAAGTGACTTTTTTAAAAAAATAAATGAATGACTATGTGGCCGTTGCTTTTTAAAACAGTGGTTGTAAAATCAAGCTTTTGATTTTGTTCTCTTACAGTAAAATAGAGAGTGGGTAATTGGGAAGCTCCTACACTTGGATGTTGCTACCTGGCAATGCCTTGGGTTGCAACGTTGTCACGAAAATGACTTCCTAGGGTTAGGAGAGTGTTGTACATCAGTAAATGCAGTCATGACCAACAATGGATGCATCTCTATCCAAATTCAAACTATGACTCCAGATTAAACTGCCCATTATAATGCCTTTTCTGGACAAAAAAAGTAAAATTGTATTTTAGGTACACCATTCAAATCAAATTGACTCGACTTAAAACCGTTTGTTTAGTGGTCATTCAAAGTTACAATGCCACAGGAAAAAAAATGTCCATTTTTCACACGATTGTTGCAGCATCCCCATAGTGACGTGATCAGAATTCAGACACTTGACAACTGGCATGTATTTATGATAGTTGCAGTGTCCTAGGGTCCTGTGATGCCATTTTGTGACCTTCTGACCAGCAAAGTCAATGGGGAAGCCAGATTCACTTAACAACCGTGTTACTAATTTAACAACTGCAGTAATTCAACTGTGGCAAAAAAGGTCTTGAAATGGGGCAAAGCTCATTTAACAATTGCCTTGCTTAGCAATGGGGGTTCAATTGTGGTCGTAAGTCAAGGAATACCTGTACTAGGAAATGGATGTGAAGTTAGATTTTTTTAAATTACAGTAGATGGAACAAATAGTTTGGTCAGAAATGCAACCCAAAAAAAATGTCACCCAAACACTGTGGGTCAGTACTATTTAAACTTTTTGTTTTTCTTTTCAGGCCCCCTTCCCCCTTTTAAAAAATAATGGATGACCCAAAAGGAGCTTTTATTTGCATGGGTTATATTTATTGATATTTTGACCATATTAAAAATTAAAACTGATGCATTTGCTGATGCTATTGCTTCTTATGATAATTTGATGGGATTTTAATATTGTATTAGTTTTCAACATAGGCTGGCAAATAATTCTGATTTTGCAGGCCCATGAGACAGTGGACCACAGTTTGAGAAATATTGCTGTAGGCTGATTTTTTAAAAGTACAACTATATCAGCATTTTAAGAGCTGCCTAAATGGAAAGACTAAATGTGATTCATTATAATGATAACAATGATAATAATAACCAAACATGGTTCAGGATTAAAAAAATTCCAGGTCTACAGGTTTGTATTAGGTTAGCACTAAATGCAAAGGGTGTTGTTTGCATTTTTCTCACACTTTGAGACAAGGGTTCAAACATTACATGACACAACTGCTGAAATAGTGATTATTTGTCAAATAAAGGGGTGATATTATGTTTCTCAGCAGAAACATTTAAGAATTATAGGCAAAGGAGATGAAGGTATAGGAAACATGCTGATCAGAAAGAAACATATTTCATGTAATAATATGTTGTATTCCAAAAATACAATTCATAATACCATTGTATAAAAAAAATTCTTCAAATGTCTTAAGCTGCTGATTTGAAATAAAATTTTGAAAGGCCACTGTAGATGGATTCCTGAGAAGAAACAAAATATACAAATTATTCTGAAAACAGTGCAGAGAGTGAGTCCAGCAATTTAATTAGGACAGAATTAAATTCTTTCTTAAGTACCTATTAATTTCACCAGAACAGATAAGTTCAATTCTAGTTACTTTGCATGAATATCAGTGGGTCTTTAAGGTGTCATGTTTTCTTAATCCACAAAAGGAAATATGTATCACAATAAAATTGACATGAATTGTCTCCAACATTACAAATTGTTCTGTATGTAAAGAAAAGAAAAGAAAAACAAGACCGATAAGTAAAAATATCTTTCAGTGCTTGGAGACACAAACCAATACGTTTCCTTTCTGCATATCGCCAAAAAAGAACACCAAATTAAAGAATTCACCATCTTAAAAGATTTCCACCAAGTGATTACATAGGCATGAGCTAAAAGCATTAACTTTCTTCTAATTGAACTCCAATTACATTGAGAGCACTCAATCCATTTAATAGTCTAAAACTCTAAATGATACTGCAAACAGAATCATAGAATTTGAAGTATTTTTTGTGCTCCTGTCATACCTAGGGTCTGGAAAATAACCTGTTGTTTGGGAAGTTGCAGATCAAGTACCAGCTACAGGCTATTATAGAAGGTGGGGTGGATAATAATAACCAGAAGTTAAGATAACAGATTGCTTTGTACCTGTCAGCCCTTCAAGGTAAATCAGGTAAGGAAACAGATACCAAAAGAAATACCAGAACTCTACTTTATTGACTATGGACTATATTAGAAGAAAGTTTTACAGTATTTCTCTTTCCTCCCTCTTATACCAAAGAGATTGATTTTCTTCTTAGCTCATTTTTGACCAGTGATTGCTGCATATTTTTTTCAAAGCTATTTCTGTTCTCCTGCACAGCACCTTACAGTGTGTACATTATTCAGAAGGTAGGAAAGTAATCTATAAAGTTGTGGGCTTGCCTTTGCCATTCAAGATCTCAAACAAAAATATTACTTAAGCACAAAACCATAGCAAAACCATAGCAATGAAGACCAAGTTCTTTAATGGAAGGGAGATAATCTGTGGTATCTGTGGGGCTGACCAGAACACAATGGACTGCTTACCTGCTGCTTGTGGTCCTGAAAATTGACTGATAACTTTCTTGTTTCCTGTGAGAGTTGTAGATTGCCAGACATCACTTCCTGCTTCCTCGTCTGTTCTTTTTTCTCCCACACACCTACACTTTTGTAGATTAAGGTCCTGGGTGGAGTGAGGCTGCAAACCCAATTCCCCAAGCCTTCCCAAAGGAGCAATGAACCATCAGCTCTCTGGAAGGAGAACTTCAAACTGCAAAAAAGAATGAGACATTACTCCTTCTTTCTCTTTAGAGCTCATTGTTAAATGCTTACTTTTACTACATACAGAGAGAGACAGAGACAGAGACAGAGACAGAGAGAGAGGGGGAGAGGGAGAAATTGATAAGCAAGAGCAAAGTCCCAAAAGGTATTAAGAGGCAGTGAGATAAGGTTGTTGGTTGTTTTTTTTAATCCAGTCATGGTTTGCCATTATTTCTACTTTTACAATGCTTTTCTCTTAGCACTTCAATTCTCCAGTTGAATAACATTTAATCTAAAGCTGAAGGGCTGATAAATAAGGCTCACTGAATGTAAAAGAAGTAATTTCGGAGTAGAAATGTTCATCTCTCCAGTGTTTTTCATCTTGGAAAGAAATCTGAACAGGGAATGCCTCTTCCTTTGGACTTTTTCTTCAGTGGTTTTCTCCTTGATGCTTACCAGCAATAATAAAAGGCTACTATGCCAGGCAAGCCAAATTCTACATCAGTAGTCTCCTTACCTTTTTCAAAATTATATTTATGCTATATAAACATATAGTTGCCTGTAAAATGTGATACTTTGGTTAGCTTCTGTTTCTGCAAAACTACAGAACTTTATAGAAATTTTTGCAGTTTTTAACTAACTCTACCATGGTGGTTTTCCAGTAGCCTCCTCTGAACCACTACATGGGGATTTCTTGTCACTGATTTAAAGTTTCATGTTTCAGAAGGGAGAATTTACATTATCTGTGCGGATAAGATGCTGTGTGAAGATTACTCCAGAGGGCCTTCTCTAGCAAAGATCTGTGTACAGCTGTCTGCCTTGTGAAATGAGGTGCTCTTTGAATTTCACCATAAGCCTAAACATGTCTGCAAATTCTGCAGCCCATGTATCATGAGACTACATGTTACTGGTTTTCCCTATGGAGAAGGTCAAGTGGGCCAACAGTACTATCAGGCAGGGAGACAATGTTTAGGATTAAATAGCAATAGCACTTAGTCTTATACACCACTCCATAATGTTTTACAACCCTCTCTAAGCGGTTTACAGAGTCATCTTATTGCCCCCAACAATCTGGATCCTCATTTTACTGACCTCAGAAAGGTGGAAGGTTGAGTCAACCTTGATATGATTAAATATGAATGCTTTGGGAAGGACACGCCCGTAGTCTTGGATGGTGCCTTCATTTTGGATAGAGATAGTAGTCTCATATTTACAGAAAATGTTTTCTAATGGCAGCCATGCTAAGTAGAACATTAGTGTACAGGTTATTGGCATCTTAACATTAGTGATTGTCAGCATATCTTGAACAAAGCTACCTCGGTTATTCTGTCTAATTGTTTTTGAGAGAGGCAATAAAAGTAAGAGCAGAATATTCTGAAACTAGGGGGGAAGTATATTTTTTTCCAGAGGAATCTCATTATGAAATGTCATAATGAATATGGATATGTGATTATACTATTATTATTGTTAGTTCAATGCAATGTCAGCCAGATGTACAGACTGGATTTGGCATTTTTATTCATCTTTCGAGTCCTCCCAAGGGACCTGAGATAGGCAGGTGTGGATGTTTGATGGTATTACAGTTATTGCCACAGGATGTAAGCTGTTCCGAGTAAGCTGCCTTTTGCAATTGATGGATGGTGAATTTGTCAATGCCAATTATATTCAAATGGTGATCCAGTTGTTTTTGGATTGCACCCAAGACCCCTATTACTGTTGGCACTCACTACCTTTGCTTTCTTTTCCCACAGTTGGTCTATTTCTATTTGCAGGTTTTTGTAATTTGCTATCTTCTCCAGTTCTTTTTCTTATATTCTACTCTCTCCAGGTGCTGCCTCATCTACTATCCAAAATACGCTATTATTAAAATACGCTATTAATATCGGAAAGAAGTGATATTTTTTAACACAATGCATGCATTTCTTTTTTTATATGACCAGCTAGAGTGGCTAATCCAGACTTTTAAGAAAATCATTTGCATATCTATCGGGTTTTTTGACTATCTACTATGGTACCTATCTTACTGGGAAATATAGAAAAAGCAGCAGCAGCAGCAGCAATAAAATAAAATGGGGAAGGGGAAAAAAAATCTCAGCTGTGTTTATCTGTTTTGTACACATGGAAAAGACAGTGAGCTAAAAAAAAAAGGGGGGGGGAGAATTTTTGAATTCTCATCTGCTACACTTGCCCAGCTGTGTGGGAATCAGTGCTGCAATCTCATTTCTCAGTGCTGAGAAATACTTCCCTTACATACCTCAACATTCAGGCTTCTACTTTTGATCTATGGCTTAAAATAAGAAATTGCTGTCCTATTCACTGGCATCTTAGGGACTTGCTTTACTAATAATATAAAATTCAAGAGGTGGAAATGCTGTACAGGCATGCAGGCAAAGGAGGTGTTTGAATCCTTTATGTACTAAAATGGGCTACTGTATGCTGCTCTATTTCTAATGTGTCTCAGTGAAAAGAAATACATAAGAGGTTTTTTTTCCATAAGTAATGTGCCTATTCTTGGCATTCAGTTTTCTCCCTCTAAACAGAAGTATGCTATTTTTGTATAGGAGGGATATTTAAAATTATGTTTGACTTGGAGTAATACAGTTCATCTCTATTCTATTTGTGAATTAAATTGTTACTACAGTATTCTATTATGTAAAGTGCATATGTCTCCATTATACAAAGTAAAGATGCACTGAGAAGGCCTAATAGACAGTTTATTACATAAAGGCCTCATAGACAGTTTATTACATAAAGTTGATGAAATGTGAAATCAGTTCCTATTTTCTTCTAAACATTTCCTTAGTCTTTTGGTGCAAGGGTTTCAAACATTCTAAGCAGAGAAACATTTGCTCTGGGAAAAATAATAATAAAACATACTGTGGTTGGCCTATGGGGCCTGACTTTTGTCCGTATGTTTATAAACTAAAGCAAATTTGTACTCCCAAAACTAGGAAACAAATTGAAAAACTATCTCAGTTGAAAACAATAGAATAGATTGGAAGTGCAATTTTTCCTTTTTTCCATAAAACCTTTTCTACTTTAAAAATAATATTTCCAAGATATAATCTGAATCGATCCTATCTGCCCTGTTACTTCAGATATAATCTTTTGTTTTGCTTTTTTAACTTTAGAATATATTATCTTTTATACTCTTAATTATGAAGATTTGCAGTCAGCTGTGTCCTATCGTTCTAACAGCCGTTACTGTTTTCTAGGAAGTTGATTTTTTTTTATTTTTTTTTAAGGCTGGCTAAAAGCCAAAATGAATTTAATTGAAAGTTGGAAAAAGTCATATAATAACATTGCATAAAAGCGTGATCCAAAACTGTTGAACAGATGGCACCTGGAGGTATAATACCATGTAACTTCGTTACTGTGTTTTTAGTTCCACTGTTATAATAAACACGATGGCCAAATAAAGTTTAAAGAGGTTATGGATTGCAATCATTTTCTGACGCAGGACTGAAGAAACATAGATAATTAAAAGCACCCACTCGGCATGTAAGAGTGACAGAAAGAGCTGTGGAGGCCGAACATAGGGAAAATACATTCAGCTAGACCAGGAGTACCCAATCTTGGCAACTTTAGGACTTGCGGATTTCAACTCCCAGAATTCCCCAGCCACCGTGGCTGGCTGGGGAATTCTAGGAGTTGAAGTCCGCCAGTCTTAAAGTTTCCAAGGTTGGGTACCCCTGAGTTAGATGTTCTGATAGATCAGTTTTTGAAATCTGGCAACTTTTAAGATGTCTAGACTTCAACATCCAGAATGCTGGCTGGGCAATTATGGAAGTCCACATATCTTAGGATTGCAAGTTTGAAAAACCCTGTCAAAGATAGGCAAATTAAGATCCCTTTTAGGGATCTGTGCTTTGGTCTACTTTTTAAAATATATTACACATTATCCTGAGCAGCATATATCTATGATTGAAGACTCTAATAGAAACATGTTTTATGCATAAAAATATACAAAGGCACCCTTATACTAAGGACCACTAATCTTCCCACCTTCATGGACCATAATTCATGAGAAGTTTGCAAAGCTCTGCTTTGCCTGAATATGCAATATCTATGCTCTTGTCATTGAACTGTGATAATTCTGGCCCTAAAAATAGACACAAAGTTCTCTCAATCACATAATTGTCCTCCACTCTTTTTATTTACATTATAGGACCCTAGAAATAGGCACAAAGTTCTCCTAATCATAAAATTGTCCTCCTCTGTCTTCATTTATATTCAGCGATGGTCAAGGAATGAGGAAAAGCTGGGCAGGGGAGATACATGGACAGACATTATTATTGATCTGATTTATCCTAGAACTGTTATCACTGGAAAAAAAGGGACTTTTACACTGATACGTAAGATTCCTTCCCTACCCTATTCTTTTTTTTGGGGGGGGGGTCTTTTGGGTTTCCTCCCTTCTTTACTTGATTTCTTTCCAAAGAGTCTGCTTGTTGCCCAAATAAATGTGCTAGGGACAGATGTGCATTTTAAAGCACAATCTGTTTTGCAAAGAGATATATTCGTATGAGGAAGAAAAAGTCAAAGTGGGTGGAAGGATTTTCAACCCTCTTTCAAGTTTATTTTCTCAGGATTGGTTCTGAAACTTTCTGTAAAGTCTATTAGTACAGAAATTGTAACTGGAGCAAAGAAGGAAGCAGGGGACTTTAAGAAGACACAATGTGGCAACTGAAGGTTTTGATGAAGTTTTCTTGTTTTCCTTAATTTTATATCTTGGCTTTAAATCAACACAAAGACATTACATTTGTTCAACATAATCTATATATGGGAACGTGTATCAAATTTTTCACAAAGTTTTGCTATAGTCCAGGTGATATAGTAGTAGTGCGTAGTAGTGCAATTCTATACTATTTCCTATGGTTGTGTAATAATCTGGATTCAGAAGGGGGAATATGCTTTGGGGTGAAGGCTCACTTTGTGTTTGATAGCAAATGTTTAAAATATTTGCGCAGCGGGGCAGGAAAAAGTACAAGGGATGTAAGGAGGTACTGAGAGGTCTGAAGTGTATGTCCACACAATCTATGGATTCCCCTTCCCCTTTCAAATCCATATTGTTGTTCAGCTCTACTCTTTTGTATTAATTGTTTTATCAATCCTACCAAGAGAGGTAACTGAAGATTTGAAATCTTCATTGTGAATTCTTCTAAGTCTCCACTTGTGACTGCTAGATTTCATCAACAAGTCCAACATATGAAATATTTTGAAAAATGAAAGGAGAGTTGTATTAAGTGTTATGGAAAATGGTTGGTTTAGTCACACCAAATAAAATATTTTTATCTGAAGGTGGCTTAAGGGAGGAAAGTATCTGACAAAAATATATTTTAAAATTGTAAAGATAAGGAACTAGAGCTGGTGATTTAAGTGTTGCACTAAGGCAGGGGTCTTCCAACTTGGCCCTTTTACGACTTGTGGACTTCAACTCCCAGAATTCCTCAGCCAGCGTGCCTGGCTGAGGAATTCTGGGAGTTGAAGTCCACAAGTCATAAAAGGGTCAAATTTGAAGACCCCTGCACTAAGGCCCTGGAGACAGGGGTTCAAATCTACATACATCCATGGAATCTCACTGGGTGATACGGAATGACTTCACAAGGATATTGTTGACAGAAATATAGATGAGGGAATGCTTTATTCATACCTTCAGCTGCTGGAGGAAAGATAGGATATCTGGTAAGTGAGCACCTGTCCAGCCTAGACGAGTTCAAATCGCCAGGACCAGATGGATCACACCACAAGGTTCTCAAGGAACTGGCAGATGTGATCTCTGAACCACTGAACTATATTTTTCAAAGATCCTGGAGCACAGGGGAACTACCAGAGAACTGGAAAAGAGCTGATGTAGTTCCCATCCTCAAAAAAGGAAAAAAAATGGACCCAGGAAATTACAGACCTATCAGCCTGACCTCAATACCTGGGAATATCCTGGAAAAGATAATCAAACAACAAATCAACAAACACCTAGAGGCAAACAAAGTCATTACTAAAAGCCAACATGGGTTTGTCAAAAAATGATCATGCCAGACAAATCTTATTGCATTCTTTGACCAAGTGACAAAATTAGTGGATGAGAGGAATGCTGTGGACATAATTTACTTGGACTTCAATAAGGCATTTGATAAAGTACATCACAACCTACTACTTGACAAGATAGAAAAATGTGGGGTAGACAGCATCACCACCAGATGGATCCGTAGCTGGCTGACCAGCCGTACTCAGCGAGTGGTCCTCAATGTGACCGCATCTACATGGAGGGAAGTGTGTAGTGGGGTGCCCCAGGGCTCTGTTCTGGGCCCAGTGTTCTTCAACATCTTCATCAACGATTTGGACGAGGGGATAGATGGGGAACTCATCACATTTGCAGATGACATCAAGCTGGCAGGAATAGCCAACACTCCAGAAGACAGGCTTAAGATACAGAAGGATCTGGACAGACTTGAACACTGGGCGCTATCTAACAAAATGAAATTCAATGGTGAAAAAAGCAAGGTTCTACATTTAGGCAAGAAAAAACCAAATGCACAAGTACAGCATAGGTGGCACCTTGCTCAATAGTAGTAACTGTGAGGGGGACCTCGGAGTCCTAGTAGACAATCACCTAAATATGAGCCAGCAGTGTGCTGCAGCTGCCAAAAAGGCCAACACAGTGCTAGGCTGCATTAACAGAGGGATAGAATCAAGATCACGTGAAGTGTTAATACCACTTTACAATGCCTTGGTAAGACCACACTTGGAATACTGCATCCAGTTTTGGTCACCGCGATGTAAAAAAGATGTTGAGACTCTAGAAAGAGTACAGAGAAGAGCAACTAAGATGATTAGGGGACTGGAGGCTAAAGCATATAAGGAACAGCTGCTGGAATTGGGTATGTCTAGTTTAATGAAGAGAAGGATGAGGGGGGACATGATAGCAGTGTTCCAATATCTCAGGGGCTGCCATAAAGAAGAGGGAGTCAAGCTATTTTCCAAAGTGCCTGAAGGCAGGACAAGAAGCAACGGGTGGAAACTAANTGCCATAAAGAAGAGGGAGTCAAGCTATTTTCCAAAGCACCTGAAGGCAGGACAAGAAGCAACGGGTGGAAACTAATCAAGGAGAGAAGCAACCTAGAACTAAGGAGAAACTTCCTGACAGTGAGAACAATTAACCAGTGGAACAACCTGCCTCCAGAAGCGGTGAATGCTCCAACACTGGAAGTTTTTAAGAAGAGACAGGGCAGCCATTTGTCCGAAATGGTATAGGGTTTCCTGCCTGAGCAGGGGGTTGGACTAGATGACCTTCAAGGTCCCTTCCAACTTTACTATTATTATTATTATTATTATTATTATTATTATTATTATTATTATTATTATTATTATATAAGTCAACTTAATTTATTAATATACCTTTGAACTGAGCTCAACTACTGGACATAAGATTGTTGTTTTTGACAACAATCCATCAATAGATTGCCTTTGCTGCCTTTGGTTGTCGTTCCTGGCTTTCAGGTGAGGCCTGTTATTTGCAAACAACATAAATGCCATAAAGCAGGCATGTCAAACTGCCGGCCTGAGGGCCAGATGTGTCACTCTGAAACCACGCCCACACCATTGCCGGCAATGGGGAAAAGGTCGCGATATTTCGCGAGTTTGGCATGCCTGCCATAAAGGCAAGCAAGCTTTTCAGAATAGATCGGTCACTATGGAAACATGAAGATCAGGGAACAAATGAGGGAAAGCTGCAATTTAAGATTCAACATCCTTTTCCAATACACTGAGTGGAAAGTCCCTGACAAGCTATTCTGAGCAAGCCTTGACTGAATTTGTTCATTTGTTCAAAGTCTTGCTTTGCTCTTTACCAATGCCTGGCGTTGTTTGGAATTTGATGGTATATACTGTAAGTGGTTTAGTAATGAAATAAATATAGAACACAGAATATAGAATAACAGAATTGGAAGTGATCTCAGAGGTCGTCTAGTTCCTACTCCCTGCTCGAGCAGGAGACTCTATACCATTTCAGATGAATGACTATCCAGTCTCTTCTTAAAAGCCTCCAGTGATGGAGCACCCACAACCTCTGAAGGAAAGTTGTTCCACCGGTTAATTGTTCTCACTGTCAGGAAATTTCTCCTTAGTTCTAGGTTGCTTATATGGTTTATCTGTTTATACAGATTAAATCCAAATGCGGTGTTGCTTCAGAATGACCTGGCTTTGACTTGCAGATGTACAAATTTCTTGCTAAGCAGCCCAATTTGTTCTAGGATTCAGCAAACCTCAAGACATAACTTCAGTTTATTTTCATTTTAGGTTACTAACAACACCCCCAAAAATTGGTTTTAAACGTATTTAGAATTCTACAACGTTTGTGGAAATATTTGTCAAGTTCCTAATTAAAAGAAAGCTGAATAGAGTAAAAAAAAAAACCCTGACAATTTACAGGATGAAATGTTCCCTTAAATCCTGGGTCATTCTCAATAAATGGAAGACTCATTTCTGCCCATAGAAGCAAGAATTCATTGGGAATCTCCTGTGGGAAGGAGGGTAGGAAAGTTAATCCCCCCCCCAATGTCTCCAGCAACACTCCCCGTATTATTTGTTTGTTTTGTTTCTTTATTTGAGTTAGCCTGCCACAATCACTTGACTCTCAGTGGGTTATAATCAGTAATTTACAATAAATCATTCATGGTGCAATCAGTTGCTGATGTCTGCTGCTTCCTAGACTTTCTTTAAAGCTTTAAGTCTTTTATCTTTATGTCACCTCATTTGGGAAATATGTACACTGGATTATGGCACAATAGAGTAGAAATGTTTCTGCTCCAAATAGACACAGCACCCATTCTTTACATTCCAGGTGAAGACATTTCCACATCCGACTGTTGTGTTCAATAATTTGTGTGAAATTATTAGTTACTGAAATGGACAGTAGACGGGAAAATATGCACACAGAACATGCTTCTTGCCAAGAGCAGGAGTTCATTGCACGGGTTTTGACAACAAAATCACAAATGATTTATAGTTGTTCCTGGAAGTACTTATATTTGAGAAGGTTTCTTTCTTTTTCCCCCAAAGGAAAAGTTCCTTCTCTGATTGTGCTTGACTTTTGAGTAATGTCTTTTCCAGACATTGTTGCTCAATCAGTCATCAAAAAACACTTTCCTTTCTAAAGGATCCTTGGTGCTCTCTGAGCTTGGTGGTTTTTTCGCAGTCGTTTCATTATCCAAGTAGGTAACATCATGAGGGCTAGAGCCCCACTCCTTTCTAGCACTTCCTTCTAGCACTGATGTTACTGGGTGAGGTAATGAAACATCTGCAAGGAAACAACTAAGTTCAGAGAGCACCAAGGACCCCCACAGTTCAACCCTGAGTCACAGATATTCTCTTCTATTCCTTTCCTTTCCATTATCCTTCCTGTTAGCAGGCAAAATGTTTTCATTCAAACCCTCCATTGTAGGTGTGTGATGCTTGTTTTACTGTAATTATATTATTATAATTTGTGTTTAAAATGTGTATTTCTTTTTTTAAAAAAGAAAAATAATTATTGCTATTTGCCTTAAGCATTATTTCTTGACGGAAAGACAGGATGTAAATTGCATAAATTAATAATGACACCTTTTCCCCCCCTTTTGTATTATCTGCAATGCTTTTAATGAATTGACTTTAGCTCAAGGTTTCAGCTGATCCGGATGGCATTCTAATCCAGACCACTTTTTCTATTAGATTTATATATGAGAGTTTTCTGGGAGGAACAGCTAAGGAATCCTTTGTCTCCATGGTTAAAAAAAAGTCTGTAATCTTGGATGACCTTTGCACAAGTCTATTATTTGGGAGACACAGGCAGACTGGGTTAATAACCTAAGACACTAAAACAAAGCTCTATTTCTCAAAACAAATAAGGATGGTATCTGAACAGAGGTACTCAGTAGTCTCTTCAACAAATGGTATAACTTGATATCAAACTCATTATCGAAAAATGAAAGCCAATTCAGATAGAAAACTGCATTTAAAGCTTTTAAAAGAGTCAATAAGAGTGTCCAAGAATCTATGTTGTAACAACAAGATGAGTTATTATTACAGTTGCCTAATGGCTTTTATTGCTATTTAGGCCCGTAAAATTTATATTGTATCTCTTAGGCAGACCCGTTTCTTTTTGTCGACAATTACCAGGAGTCAATCAGCAGCACAATAATCTGATTTCTATATTGTTTTAATTCCTCAACAATCCATACGAGTTTAATGAGTGCTTTGCAGTGGTGCATTTGTTTCTTGGTTGGAAAGCCTGCAGTATGCAAGCATTGTTAAAAATAAGACTAACATTGTTTTAATGGGTTGTAATTTATAAGGCTGTGCAAGTGTGCTTAATGCAATCCTTTGCAATTTAAAATGAAAAAAAGGGAGGAGGGGAGAGGCAAGTGATTGTCAAATGGAGAAAAATAAATCATTGTAGCTTGATAGCAGGGTTAAATACAGGTAGTCCTCGATTTATGACCACAGTTGAGCCCCAAATTTCTGTTGTTAAGTGAGGCATTTGTTAAATGAATTTTGCTCCATTTTACAACCCTTCTTGGCTTAGTTGTTAAGTGAATCACTGCAGTTGATAAGTTAGTAATCCAGTTCTTAAGTGAATCTGGCTTCCCCATTGGCTTTGCTTGTCAGAAGGTTGCAAAAGTTGATCACATGACCCCAGGACACTGCAACCATCATAAACATGAACCAGATGCCAAGCATCCGAATTTTGATCACATGATCATGGGGATGCTGGAAAGGTCATAACTGTGGGAAAATGGTCATAAATCACTTCTTTCAGTGCCGTTGTAACTTCAAATGGTCACTAAATGAACTGTTGTAGGTCGAAGACTACCTGTAAATGCTTGGCTTAAGTATGTTCTGCATATAAGGTTTTCATAATGAGTAGAACAACTCTTGAGTTGTGTTAACTGATGTAAGTAATTTTATATTCTGCAGTAAAAGATGGTTGCTCTAATCTTGTAATTCTGATAGTCGGGGGAAAAAAATTATTGGTATAAAAGTGAATGAAATAATCCCGAGACTATACTTGTCAATGGATGAACCTGTGAGGGAGTTGTTTGTTTGGTGCAGCTGTGAAGAAATCTGCACAATAATGTTAACCTGCCCTGCCCAAAGACCAAAGTGAGCTGCAGCAAAAGCAGATGCACAAAATGGCTACCCTGAACACAGTCCTTCTCTGCTTCTGCAGACTTGTGCATGCCAGGAGTGAATTAGCTGCTGTCCAAGCAGGAGCCTTTGCAACATCTGCTGCATGAATAATGGGATTGGATTCACAGTCTAAGGTTATGGATGGCATTCCCAATCTACTGTGACATGATCACTTTAGAAGTATGTGTTAAAAATTCCAGAAGTAACATCTTCCAAATCAGATTAAGCTCCCTCTCAGCCCCTAGCTGAAGGACTGCCAAGCAGGAAGCACTTTGACTTCATCAATTCCCTCCCAGGAGTCTCACCTATAGTTAGGTTAGGGTCATCTAATCCTATATAGACAAAGATTGCATTGTGTTGATTTCTACTTTTCTAATCCTAGAATATATATTCACTGAAGCAGAGTTAAATACACTGGAAATATAAAAATAAACATTTAGCCATACTTTAGTTAGCTACCCTGGAATCCAAAGAACAACCAAAATCATAGTTTTCAAGTTCTCCTGAGCTCTTCATCAGTCTCAGTCTTACGTAAAAACTAGATGGACATTTTGGCTGACTCCGCAAGTGGTCACTGAGGAAGACACCCATTTAAATGTGATCCCAATATAGCAATAGAAACAGCACTTAGACTTATGTACCGCTTCATAGTGCTTTACAGAGCTCTCTACGCGGTTTACAGAGTCAGCATAATTGCCCCCAACAATCTGGGTCCTCATTTTACCAACCTCAGAAGGATGGAAGGCTGAGTCAACCTTGAGCAAGTCAGATCAAACTCCTGGCAGTCGGCAGAATGAGCCTGCAGTACCGCATTCTAACCACTGTGCCACCACGGCTCTATAATAAATATATAGCTATGTTTATTAGTGATAAGATAGCCCAATCCATTACGTTAACCTAATTTTGTGTACTGTATTGATAAACTATTTGTTATTCATATACTGAACTATAACTTATTTAGCACTTATTTAGCACTTATTTCAGCACTTATTTAGCACTTATTTCAGTTTCTATGGTATGGAGTTGAACTACTTTGTTAAGCAGAGAGGGCACCAATCTGAGCCAGATGATTTGTCTCCTGCTCAGGAATGCTCATGGCTGGCTGAGGAATTCTGGAAGTTGAAGTCCACAACTCTTAAAGTTGCCAAGTTTGGAGACCCCTGGGCAAGATCATGGTACCAAGTGGCTCAGGAAGGTTTTTAGTAAGGAGGAATGTTATTGATAAGGTAAAAGGTCTTAGTCTACTATGTAACCTTTAGCTGAACTCTGTTACTATGATTCTTGAAAATGTAAGCATGATGTTGCTCTTAATGATTGGTTTATAACAATGTGTGCTGCCAGGATTGGTTCATGGTAATGCATGCTTTTCAAATTGTATAAAAGGGGATTATTCCAAGCCGGGATGCGCCCCTTTTGAACTTGCTTTTGGATAACTCTTTTAATTGCAAATCAAAATTCTCTTTTCCTTTCCACTAATCTGATCTGGGCCTGTAAACCAGGTAAAAGGATCTAAGCTTTCTGAGACAACATTATATGCAACGTCTGAAGGTCCTTTACTCCTATGCCACCCAGTTCTTAAGTCCTCACATGAAAAAGGGATTGAACCCCAAATTGAAAAACCAAAACTGAGCCTCCCCCCCCACCCTGTGCCAGGCCAAATTCCAAATGTAAGCAGGACAGATGCTCTGCCAAAAGGAGTTCAAGAGCCGATTATTCAAGCATACCATAACGCGTCTCCCATTGAATGCGCACCGCCTGTTCCCATTTAGTAAAGTAGCTAATTCAGATGCTTAACTGCTGAGCCAAACATAGCACTGAAAAGTCTCAAGTGTAGAATGAGGAGTTGAATCACTGCTGATTAAGGAAGCAAACAAGGAAGAAACCTATTTAACTTTGCACTAGTCCCAATTCTATTTTATAAGGTAGGCTACTCAACACTCAGCCAAAGAGTCCTGAAAGAGAGGAGGAGGAGGAGGAGGAGGAGGCTTGCACAAACTTGCACAAACTTGAACAAGGTAGAATTTTAACTGCTGTTCAGGTCTAAAAGAAATAATGGCAATGAGAAAATGGTTAGGACATAGGCCAGTGGTGGCGAACCTATGGCATGGGTGCCAGAGGCAGCGCTCAGAGCCCTCTCTGTGGGCACGCACGCCGTCGCCCCAGTCCTAGGCCTTCAGCTGGGTTTTATAAAACCTTTTCGCTTTAGGCCTCCGCCGCCATGTGCAAAAAAAAAGGTTCAATCAGTCAATTTCAACTTCTCGCGGGGAAAAAAAAGTTCTTGCAAAGTTGGAATTGATTGATTGAACTTTTTAGTCCCACCCAGTCTGCCGTTATCACTGAAGCCACACCCACCCAATGGGTCATGCCCACCCAATGGGCCACACCCACCCGGCACTCGACGATGCATAAATGGGTTTGGGGTTGCAGTTTGGGCACTCGGTCTCTAAAAGGTTCACCATCACTGGCATAGCCTGCTTATACCTGTCTCCTACATAGGGGGAGATTTTGCAGATGCAAATGTATAATTTTGCTTCCAGGTAGCCAATCCTTGGTGCCAGCCTCCATTCTCCTTTAAATCAGTGTTTTTCAACCTTAAGAGGTGCAGAATCCAATTTCCAGAATACTGGCTGAGGAATTTTGGAAGTTGAAGTCCACACTCTTAAAGTTGCTGAGGTTGAGAAATCCTGGTAGTAAAACAACAGGAATGGTTGCTTTCTAATTGAAGGCACTCTACTATAAATAAAGAGTGTGTTTGTCAGTATGGAAGCCGCCTCCTTCCAGAGTTGTGGGATGTTACTTCCTATTGATTTTTTTAAACAATGAATTTGCGTTATTGCCCTTGTTTTTCCTAGAAAAATTGATGTCACTTGTTCTTCCTCCATCAAAGTGAAGCATTGGAGCCTTGCTGTCAAGACTGTGGAGCAATTATGCTCAAAGGAATTAGCAAGCAGAATTGGCCTCTCTGCAAAGCTGCAACCTTTAAACAGAGAGTACTTGTATAGATGACATAGTAAATGACTTTAATAGAATAACAGAGTTGGAAGGGACCTTGGAGGTCTTCTAGTCCAACCCCCTGCTCAGGTAGGAAACCCTATACCATTTTAGACAAATGGTTGTCCAATCCCGTCTTAAAAACTTCCAGTGTTTGAGCATTCACAATTTCTGGAGTCAAGTTGTTCCACTGATTAATTGTTCTGTCAGGAATTTTCTCCTTAGTTCTAGGTTGCTTCTCTCTTTGGTTAGTTTCAATCCATTGCTTCTTGTCCTGCCTTCAGGCGCTTTGGAAAATAGCTTGACTCCCTCTTCTTTGTGGCAGACCCTGAGATATTGGAACACTGCTATCATGTCCCCCCTTGTCCTTCTCTTCATTAAACTAGATATACCCAATTCCAGCAACCGTTCCTTATATGTTTTAGGCTCCAGTCCCCTAATCATCTTTGTTGCTCTTCTCTGTACTCTTTCTAGAGTCTCAACATCTTTTTTACATCGTGGCAACCAAACCTGGATGCAGGATTCCAAGTGTGGCCTTACCAGGGCTTTATAAAGTGGTATTAAACTTCATGTGATTTTGATTCTACCCCTCAGTTAATGCAGCCTAGCACTGTGTTGGCTTTTTTGGCAGCTCCAGCACACTGCTGGCTCATATTTATACTTTGCGTGTGAATGCAGTTCTTTGAAGCTATTATTCTTTTAAATGACGAGACTATATCTTTCTTGGGATATTTATACAAACTTTAGAGCAGTGGTTCTCAACCTGTGGGTCGGGACCCCATTTGGGGTCGATTGACCATTTCATGGGGGTCGCCAAGCAAGGCTGTCCGCCATTTTTTTTGTCCGCCATTTTTCCCCCTTTTCCGGCGGGTGCCTTACCTCCCTTGGGCTGGGCCAGCTGGTGGTCGGCCTGCTCCGTCTCTGCCGCTTGCCAACTATGCCTCGGCCGGCACAGGGGGCGGAACCACGCATGTGCGGCGCTCCCGGGCAGGGAGGGTCCCCGACTTACGACCGGTTGGGTAGTCCTCGACTTACGACCAGTTTAGTCCTCGACTTATGACCGGTTTAGTCCTCGACTTACAACCGGTTTAGTCCTCGACTTACGACCGGTTGGGGTCGCGGCATTGAAAAGGTTGAGAACCACTGCTTTAGAGGGTTCAGTACATTCCATATATTCTGAGCGATCCTTTCTAAAAAACACAAAGCTGAAACCTAAAAACCTATATTGGTCTGCAAAGGCAGCTGAACAAAGCTTTTTCTTCTTATTTATTTTTGGATTGCCTATGGCCATTTTATATAAATTCATGGCAGAGGTATAATTTGAAGAAGAATGCACAGTTTGGTTGTTCAAATATAATATACCATGCTGGTAAATATAATGGAAGAAGAGGGATGAAGGTCAAAGATGGATGCTTGAGGAGCTGGTTTTGGGAATTTCTATATGAGCTGATCTGTGCCTTCTGGACTAACATGTACGTTGAAAAGTATGTATAATACATTTATTTTTTAATTTACTGTATTTTCTGATGTAATTCACATCTTAAAAAACAACTGCAAAATCTGTTCAGAAAAGAGTGAGAAAAACAGTCTATCAAAACGCAGGGTTGTTGTTTTTTTTAAAACAAAATGCAGATTAATTTGGGAATAAGATGGAAAGGCATTTATGAGCAATGCATGTGAAAATGACATCCCCAGGACCGTGTTTTTAACTTGGATAATTCTGCAAAAATCTTACGTCTTTTAATGAGATGCAATTATCTATATTTTTGAGAAAAAACAGAGAATATCAGAAAGATTGATAGATCCCATATTGTTACATTGAAGTAGGGGTCTCTGATCTGCAAAAGAGAGATGGAAGCAGAGAGAGATGGAAAACTCCTATTTGCTAACAACTTGTGATTGTTTGAAATTGCACAGCTGAGATTTCATAGCTGTAACTGAAGACTGTATTATCATGCTGAATTATTTTGGTACTATAGAGTACAATACGACTGCCAGTTTACATGTATTGTATGTTTGTTTTAAGCTTCTCAGTCTTGCTTTACAGAAAGAGCCAATTAAAATGAACTTAGTTTCCTAAGTAAGTAGTTTTGAAAAATAGGGCCAAAACCACTTGTGTGCTTAAATAAAGGAATCAAGGAGTAGTAGCAATTTACCATAGCCAATAACCCAAAATTTAATTTCTACCGCAGACCATAAGATTATAAAAGTTAAATCTCTTCATTTTTTCATAATTCTACTGGCCTGATACGATATTTATGGATGAATGTGCCAATAAAATGGCTATTTTTGGATGCTGAGCCTTCTGTTCTGTGATTTCTGTTGCATTTTCTGGTGAGCCCATAATTAAACATTAAGGCAGAATCCTGTTTTTCTCATGTACACATTTAAAATAATTGCAAAATGGATTCTTGATTAGTTGCACAGAAAATAATAATGATTGTGACACCAACATTTTTAATTATTGACTTATGTAGAGAAGGACATTCTGAGAGTTTGGTATTTGGAGCTTCATTACAGTTTAACTACATGAATACAATACATTTATTTGATCAAACCTATGGTAGGTAGCCCAATTCCTAATGACTCTGAAGGGTAAAGGTATAACTGTCAGAAGTAAGTCTTCATCCTGGTTCATCCAAGCCGGGAATAAATAAGCAACATGGCGACTGCTTTGGGAAGATGGTTATAGTTTATTGAAGAAGCAGAAAGATGGTTCTTCAGGAAAGAGCAGAGGAGAGAAGGGCTGAGCACATGGGCAAGGGGTTTTTATACCCTCTCTAGCCTTTTGTTTGGAAGTTTCCTGTTCCTGTGGCATGAACTTTGAGGCTATTTCCTGTGTCACGTATTCTAACCTGAGCCTAGGTGTGCCTCTCTGGTATACTTGATGGTAATGGGTTATTCCTATTATGTCCTAAAAGTCACATCCTGCTTCCCTGGGGCTGGGCTAATGACTTAGAGTTTGGGTGAGGTATGCAGATTTTCTCTTTGTCTTCTTGAGTTCTCTGGCTCCAACTTTCTGATGGTTTTACATCTGCATTTGTATAGGGCTGGCTCATGCTTGGGGACAGAGAGATTTGAGGGCAGGATTGGTTTCTGGTTTTAAAAATCCTTTTGAGGAAAAATATATTTTTCTGCCCTTTTAACATTTCCTTCCCTGGGCTAACTTCCCTCATAACAAAAACCAAAGTCATCTGAGGGGATAACATAGTGTGTGCCCTCACTGTATGCCAACTTAGAGCCTGCCTGACAGTGGTGGGATTCAGCCGGTTCGCACCACTTCAGCAGAACTGGTAGCTAATTTTTTGTTACCCATGCCCAGAATGGACTTTCGGAAGTGGCATCCACACAGAGAACTGGTTGTTCACATATTTGAATCCCACCACTGCTGCCTGAGCATCCTGACCCAAAGCCTAGGGGGAAGACCAGGTTATAAAGATTGTTTGAAGACAAGAAAGGTGAGGGCCATATCATTCTCTAGGAATTGCCATTTTAAAGGGACAAACTCTTGGGTCCTTCTTGATCGGACCTCAGTATTTTATCGCCTCTGGGCCACATCCGGCCCTTTGGCTGTCCCTGTCCAGCCCATGTGGATTGCTTTTATTTTGAAGGAGACTGCTATGTTCTTTCAATTTATGTATGTGCATGTATGCAAGCCTATGCACCTTCACAGCCCTATTGGTTTGACCCTCCATAATAGTCCCAGTTTCTCATGTGGCCCCTTGGGAAAATTAATTGTCCACCCCGTTCTTGATGGATAGCATAATTAACAGGACTCAAAGCAAGTAGGGTCTGTCAGAGTGCACAGGGTAGGCAGACACTAAAAGGGAAATATATGATTTAATCTCCTCTAAACATATATTTAGAGATAGAAACAAAATGAGAATATAGATATATTCTTTCTAAAAAGAAATAGCAATAGCACTTAGACTTATATACCACTTCACAGTGCTTTACAACCCTCTCTAAGCAGTTTACAGAGTCAGCATATTGCCCCCAACAATCTGGGTCCTCATTTTATCAATCTTGGAAGAATGGAAGCCTGAGTCAATCTTTAGCTGGTCAGGATTGAACTCTTGGGTGTGGGCAGAGTTTGTCTGCAATACCACATTCTAACCCAGTGATGGCGAACCTTTTAGAGACCGAGTGCCCAAACTGCAACCCAAAACCCATTTATGCATCGTCGGGTGCCAGGTGGGTGTGGCCATTGGGTGGGTGTGGCCCATTGGCTGGGTATGGCCCATTGGGTGGGTGTGGCCCATTGGGTGGACATGGCTGCGGTGGTAATGGCAGACTTGGTGGGACAAAAAAGTTCAATCAATTCCAACTTTGCAAGATCTTTTTTTTTCCTACAAGAAGTTGAAATTGACTGATTGATTGAACCTTTTTTTTTTTTTTGCACATGGTGGCGGAGGCCTAAAGCGAAAAGGTTTTATAAAACCCAGCTGAAGGCCTAGGACTGGGGCAACAGTGCGCGTGCCCACACAGAGGGCTCTGAGTGCCGCCTCTGGCACCCGTGCCATAGGTTCGCCACCACTGTTCTAACCACTGCACCACCAGGGCTCCTGGATATCTTGATAGAACATACTATAGCTGGGAATGCATAGCTCAATGAAGAGGTTCAAATAGTGGGAACAATTACCTCTATGTTTACTGTCTAAAATGCTTATTACTTAGATTTATATCCCACTTTTCCTTCAGGAACTTGAGGTTGCATAGATTACTACTTGGTAGAATTTTTTCCCATGACTAGCCTGCAGTTTTGATAAGAGAACAGTTAAGGATGGATTTAGACCCCAGTCTCCAAAGTCCTAGTCCAATATTTTAACCACTTTAACTCCCTGTCCTTTGAGAGATGTTTACATATGTATTATTTCAAATTGATCAAATATGCCAATTTTAGGTGAAGAAATATGACAAATTTCCCAGCTATGTCAACTTGCTAGGCTTTTTAGTTCCCTAGATAAGATGAAATAGATACATGTTTAAATGAGATCTACATTCATCACTCTTCCACACAATCACAAATAGAATATAGTTATTTTTATTCCATTGTATTACTATGTCAAAACCTGGATAACCTGTGGTTAGCCTTAATTATGACATACTGAAACACGTCAACTTCAAACTGGCTTATGTTTGACACTCCAATTGAGGCATTCAAATCCAAGAGGCTATTTAATCACATATAACTGAAATGAGTTGTACATCCCGCATGGATGCCTGCCTTGCGACTTCCTTAGTCAGCTTTATTGAGCATCAGGGTTCAAACAAGAATTCTACTCATGTATCTGAATCCAAGTCAAGCTTTGCATGATTTGGTGTTTCAATAAATCACTGGGCTCGGGGGATGGGGGCTTACTTGTTTCTCTAAATCATTGTTCATATTTAATATTTATATCAGGGGTGTCAAACTTGCAACGTCACGTGACGTGTTGCGACTTATCGCGACTTTTTCTCCATTGCCAGCAATGGGGTGGGCGTGGTTTTGGCATGACGCATCTAGCCCGTGGGCCACCAGTTTGACACCCCTGATTTAGAGTTACCACCACGTTGCAGTAGAAAGCAAAGTTTTTGATTTCCTTGTGGCTACAGTGGAAATAATGGGGAAAGATAAGGATAAGGGTCTGATCATAGCACATAGTACATATAATTAGATTTCAGTTGCTCTTCAGTATACAGATGCTTTAATGTTTTGAAGAGGAGTGCTTTGATTGTGCCCATGTGCTTTGCAAAGTGCCTCTTACAATGCTTTTCACAGCCCCATTAGCAATCATAAAAAGACAGTTTAGTTAAGGCACCAGGGTGGATACTGGGAGATCATGAGTTCTATTCCTTACCTTAGGCAAAAATCCAGCTAGGTGACTTTGGGATAGTCATTATCTCAGTCCAAGAAAGAAGGCAATGGAAAACCACTTAAAAAAAAAAAGTCTTGCCAGGAAAACTGCAGCAACTATTCCAGGCATTTGCTAGGAGTCAAGATTGATTGGAAGACATAAAATGGTGGCATGAGCTTTCGTGCACTAAGATTCACTTTGTCAGGAATTGCACCTCATTTCCTTATTTCTCTTATTGCAGTGGAATTTGTGAACTTCTTAAACTTTGGAAACTTGAATACCGCAGGCAGATAGTACAAGATGAAATTAGCAAAAGAAATATGGGTAAATGTTTTGAGAGCTTGTTTCTTCTTCTGGAATGGTTTTAGAATCCATTCATACACTGATAAGAGGTTTATAACTGAGTACTGAATCACTCAGCAAAATTGTGGTTACAGCTGCTATAGTACAGATGAAAATAACTTCTCTTTATCTCTTAGATGCTGGATTCATTCCATTATTTTTGTCAAAACAGATGCATTTCGCTGAGGTATTGGTAAGCAGTAACATTCAGAACACACTTAATATACATTACCACACTTCACCAGTTTACAGTAGCAAAATCGCCCATATAAAGATCCAATTGGTTGTTTTGTTTTTTTCTTCACTACCTTTCTGAGCATAATTTTTCCTTGTTAATTTTTATTATTATATATTATTGCAAAATGGGTTCTTAGTTCAGGTCTCCAGACAAGGCATCATTAATGTATAATGAATTCAATAGGGTTCAGAATAACAAATTAATAGAGTTGGAAGGTCTTCTAGTCCAACCCCCTGTTCAGGCAGGAGATCCTATACCATTTCAGACAAATCGCTGTCCAATCTCTTCTTAAAAGCCTCCGATGATGAAGCACCCACAGCTTCTGAAGGCAAGTCGTTCCACTGATTAATTGTTCCGTCAGGAAAGTCATCATTATTTCTAGGTTGCTTCTCTCCTTGATTAGTTTCCATCAATTTCTTGTTCTGCCTTCAAGTGCTTTGGAGAATAGGTTGACCCTCCTCTTCTTTGTGGCAGCTCCTTAGATATTGGAACACTGCTATCATGTGCCCCCTAGTCTTTTTTTCATTAAACTAAGCATATTCTTACAATCATTCTTCAGCTATTTTAGCATCCTGCCCCTAAATTATCTTTGTTGCTCTTCTCTGCACTGTTTCTAGAGTCTCAAAATCTTTTTATATTATGGCAACCAAAACTGGATGCAATATTCCAAGTTGGTAAACACTTTTTTTAGTAATATATTCCACCTCTTTAATATTCAGCTTCCTCTGGAAGCAATTGGTAACAAAGATGTTTATCTCTTTATTAAGTTTATATTAGTATAAAAAAGCAGAGAAAGTGTCTTAAATAACCCATATAGTTTAATAATAGAAAAAGTTTCTGTTCTCCATTAGATTCTCCAAAGAAATTATATATTGCCTCCTCCTTTTTTTCTTTGAAAACTGGTTATCTACAATCCAGGAAAACTCAATTTAAAAACTTGCCAGAATTTTTTAAAATGGGACAAAGTCATCTCTTATTTATACATTTTTCAATTAACTCAAGTGCCATAAAGTTATCTTGCAGGTCCCCCTCTTGTAAAATTATTTGTTCTCCAAGTTGTCATATGACAAACAAAATAAAGCTTAAAATAAACAGATTTCTTTATCTGGATATGAGTTTCTTGAATTTAATAAACAGGTTGCTACATTTCATCAGGAAGCTTTCTGAGCAATTTGACTGCAAGGATATATTTTCATTACTGCTTAGCTTAAAAGGAGGGGGGACCCTTAAATTTGAGAAGAGAGCAGTAAGTTTTTATTCAGAACTCATCCTGAAACAGTGCAGCAAAGAAAACTGTACAATTTCTGTATATTTAGGGATTGTTGGTTTGACAGATTGAATGGACTGATGTTTCTTGATAACATGATTATTTAGATTTGATGACTGAACCATGTAGTTATGGAAATGAAGTGTATTAAGAGGAAAAAGCCATCCTGACTTATTCATATAATCTGAAATGAGATACAGAGCTGTGTCTAGAGATAAGAATCCATTTCTGCTTCTTAAAAAAAACTTTTGCTGAAACAATAATTTTACCTTTTATACCAGCTCAAAGATTCTTCCACATTAAAAAAAAAACAGTTACTCCAAAGAAAACTAGAAGTAATGGGGACAATTTCTACTTCCGCATGGTTGGGGGGGGGGAGAGGAGGAAGGAGAGAATCTTAGTTTTGTTAGCTTTCCATTCAGGTTTGAAAGGATCCAACTCTAGAAAAAGATTATTTGCATGTAGCAGAAAAATGAATGTAAAAATGAAACTAGAGACCTCACTTAAAAAAAGATTGATAAGATTGAGCAAGATAAGCAACAAAAATTGTGCAAGTTCTGAGGGACAAAACAGGTCAGGAGAGATTGGAGGGAGCATAATCTCAAACTCACAGGAGGGAAGTTCAAAAGTAATGTTAGAAAGTATTACTTCACAGAAAGAGTTGAGGAAGCTTGGAACCAACTTCCAGAGCAGATAGTAGGTCAATCATCAGTAACTGCTTGGGATAAACACATGTCACCTGTCATCTGACAAGAATTAAAAAAGTAAAATAGAAATAAAATCTCAAAGGGCAGACTTGATGGACCACTAGATCTTTTTCTGCTGTCAGTTTTCTATGTTTCCATGGTTGATATAAGAAATTAAATGAATGGGTGGACCTGTTAGGAATCATGAGGCCGTTTAGCCTTCATTTTTGAAATATCCAGTTGAAGAGTTACAGCAGGTAAAGAAGAGTGTGCAGATGCTGGATCTTCTCCTTTTCTGCCTATCTCCATAGCTTGAACTCTGGGAACTTTCAGCACAGTTTGCTTCCTTAAGCTCTACTTCTAGTCAAGCCAAAGTGGACAGTTTGTCTTCTGACCTTCAATTTAATGTATGGAGGTTTGAGTGAGTACAGTGCAGAACTTTGTATAGACCTAACCTCTACTTAGTTTAGCCTCTATATGCTCAGTTGACTGAACAGGGGTGGTTAATGGATAGGATCAGAAACAATTGGAGAATAATTAGGAGAGTCTATTGCATTAAAATTAGCAGATAAAATTAGGAATGGTTGAATTAGGCTGGTTAGAAAACAGATGGTTGACAATAGGAGATGACAGGCCTAGGCTGATTAGAAGACAATGAAGGAAGTGGATGAGAGTCAACATGTTAGTTAATTAGAATCATTATTTAATCATCTTAGGTGACTACTTGTTTTAGATGTTTTATGTTTCATATGTAATATTTTATGTTTTAAACTACCAGTATTCTCATTTGAGTGACTTCTAGGAATGCTAATTTTATTTCACGGGGCTGATTTGGATAACCATGGCTTAATACTCTACATAATAGTTTAGCTGTACTGTTCTCCCTTAATAGAGGCCACCACACCAACTCCAGACAACACTAGGAGCAAAGAGTTAAGAGTGTTGTGTACCTCTTTGCTTCCATCTAATGGTTTTCTGGATTTTTTTAACATAGACCTGGTCATTTTGATTATGGCAGCATGCCATTTTTAGCATACAATATAAAGATCTGGATTTAGTGCACCAGCAAAGAAATTTACAGTGCCTTTTTGAAAAATTCTGTATATCTTAGGAGGTCATGACAGATGTATTGATTTCCTGACTAAATTAGATTTTCCATTTAAATTAGATTTTCCATTGTCTTAAAAAAAGTATTTCCTCATACCTTATTTATCTGTGGTTCCATCTTTAAAAATAAAAGATTATTTCTTCTGCTTCAATATTCAGTGATGGAGAATGCCAAAAGACAAGTAACTAAAATTGTCTAATATGAACATCACTTCAAAAATCCACAGAAAATTATATTTAATGAACCAGTTTTATTTGCAGTGTCTCATTACAAGAAAGAATTTATTTATTTATCTGTATCTCACCTTTATTATTATAATAAATAACTCAGCTCCTTTCTCCTCCTATTTTCACTTCAATAACAACTCTGTGATGTTATTGTGCCTAAAGTGGGATTAGCCCTAGGCATGAAAACTGGTTAGTAACTTTGGGCCAATCAACTGGAGTTTGTGAGTTCTAGTTCCACCTTAGTTTACTGGTTTGGTATCTAAATCTGTGGTGTGAAAGTAGATATCTAAACAAAAAAATTAAGCACTGAGCTAGCTTTGGCTGTTTTATGCCTAATTTTATCTGATGGGATATATATTATTTTATTTTAAAAAGTCTGGGGAAAACTCAAAATGAAAAATTATAAGTCAGTAAAGAGCCAGCATTTGTATTTTACTCTTAGAAATCCTACTTTATCACGAATCACTTTTACTCTTAAGAACACTTTAGTTTTTTTATCTCTTTTCAGGGGCTGTATTTATGATCTAGTTGATAGTCTCTCAGCACATCTATTACCGATCTGGATGACTTGTAAGGGAGTTTAGCTGGAGAGCAGTATTAATTTATGGCTTATCAAAATTCTATCTGAAAAAAATGAACAGTACCCTCCTCTGAATTATACAAGTTGACCATACTTGTAATTAATCTTTGAGGAAAAAGAACAATTGTGGTGTCATCCACATAAGGAACGCTTGTAGCAATGATGTAAAATCACTATACAATTCTGACTTTGTTTCCTCAGCTCTTCCTTTCCCTATAAGTATGAATGTGATTTAATGTAACAGTTACTGATAATAATGCCATCTATGGAATTAAATCATGGATATTCAGCTCTTCTTGATGCTGCTTCATAATGACCTGAGCAGCTGAATACAACTTCTGGCAACCTGGGGTTACAGCCATGGATTACATAGGGAACTGGCCTGAAGTACTAACAACTACCTAACTTGTATTGCAAAAGGAAAGAATGTACACCAGAAAGGAAAGATCTACTAACAGTGAGAACGAAGCTTCAGAGTTAGTCCTTCTGTAAGTAGCTTCTAAACTGAGATAAAATGCCTTTGGCAAATGTGCCACTTTGAATCCAACATTATGCAAGCACAAGCAATAGAACACAGTCAAACTAGAGTCTTGGACTTCAAGAGAGCTAATTTCAATAAACTTAGAGAGGGTTTGGGAAGGATTCCATGGATGAGAATCCTCAAGGGGAAAACAACTCAAGAAGCTTGGGAAATTTTGAAAAGTGAGATTATAAAAGCCCAGTCTAGCACAATACCAATGAAGAAGAAAAATAACAGCTCTCAAAAGAAACCAGCATGGCTGCATAAAGAACTCTCTGATAAATTGAAAGACAAAAAGGACAAGTATAAAAAGTGGAAAGAGGGGCACATAACTAAGGCAGAATATCAGCAAATAGCCTGAGCCTGCAAAGATGAAGTGAGGAAAGCTAAGGCTCAAAATGAACTAAGGCTTGCGACAAAAGTCAAAAATAACAAAAAAACACCCCTTCTTTCAACATGTAAAAAACAAGAAAAAAGTTAAGGAAATGATTGGTCCATTAGTGGGAGAAAGTGGCAAGAAGGTGACAAGCAACAGGGAGAAAGCAGAACTATTTAACTCATTTTTGCATCCGTTTTTACACAAAGGGAAAAAACAGTCCAACCTATTGAAAATAGTACCGTAAAAAACAGATTAGAAACACAAGTTAAGATACGGTAGGCAAGAAAATGGTAAGTGAGTACCTGTCCACCCTAGACAAGTTCAAATCACCAGGACCAGATAGATTACACCACAAGGTTCTGAAGGAACTGGCAGATATGATCTCAGAACCACTTAACTATATCTTTCAAAGATCCTGGAGCATTGGGGAACTACCAGAGAACTGGAAAAGAACTGATGTAGTTCCCATCTTCAAAAAAAGGATCCAGGAAACTACAGACCTATCAGCCTGACCTCAATACCTGGGAAAATTCTGGAAAAGATAATCAAGCAACGAATCAGAAAACACCTAGAGGCAAACAAAGTCATTACCAAAAGCCAACATAGGTGTGCCAAAAACAGACCATGCCAGACAAATCTTATTGCATTCTTTGACCAAGTGACAAAATTAGTGGGCCAGAGGAATGCTGTGAATATAATGTACTTGGACTTCAGTAAGGCATTTTACAAAGTAGACTACAACCTACAACTTGATAAGATAGGAAAATGTGGGTTAGACAGCATCACCACCAGATAGATTTGTAGCTCGCTGACTGGCCGTACTCAGCATGTAGTCCTCAATGGAACTGCATCTACATGGAGGGAAGTGTGTAGTGGGGTGCCCCAGGGCTCTGTTCTAGGCCCAGTGCTCTTCAACATCTTCATCAATGATTTGGATAAAGGATTAGATGGAGATCTCATCAAATTTGCAGACGACACCAAGCTGGCAGGCTTAAGATACAGAAGGATCTTGACAGACGTGAACATTGGGCACTATCTAACAACATGAAATTCAATGGTGAAAAAAGTAAGGTTCTACATTTAGACAAGAACAACCAAATGCACAGGTATAGTATAGGTGGTACCTTGCTCAATAGTAGTAACTGTGAGAGGGATCTCGGAGTCCTAGTGGACAATCACTTAAATATGAGCCAGCAGTGTGCTGCAAGTGCCAAAAAAGCCAACACAGTGCTAGGCTGCATTAACAGAGGGATAGAATCAAGATCATGTGAAGTGTTAATACCACTTTACAATGCCTTGGTAAGGCTACACTTGGAATACTGAATCCAGTTTTGGTCACCACAATGTAAAAAAGAAGTTGAGACTCTAGAAAGAATACAGAGAAGAGCAACAAAAATAATTAGGGGACTGGAGACTAAACCTTATAAGGAACGGTTGCTGGAATTGGGTATGTCTAGTTTAATGAAGAGAACGATGAGGGGGGAGATGATAGCAGTGTTCCAATATCTCAGCGTTTGCCACAAAGAAGAGGGAGTCAAGCTATTATCCAAAACACCTGAAGGCAGGACAAGAAGCAATCAAAGAAAGAAGCAATCTATAACTAAGGAGAAATTTCCTGACAGTTAGAACAATTAATCAGTGGAACAACCTGCCTCCAGAAGCTGTGAATGCTCCAACACAGGAAGTTTTTAAGAAGAGACTGGACAGCCATTTGTCTGAAATGTATAGAGTTTCCTGCCTGAACACGGGGTTGGACTAGAAGACCTCCAAGGTCTCTTGCAACTTTGATGATGATGATGATGATGATGAGAAGGAGGAGGAGGAGGAGGAAGAGGATACTGGATCCTAGCTGAAGACAAATATATAACATTTTATTTTACAGCTATTAAATGAATAACACGAAGATGTTTGGGCAGCTGTAATGTCAGCTGATTCATCCTTCTTCTGATCTGCTTCTTGTTTACTTCCTGAAACAGTAGACCTAATAAGATGGTCTTATCATAAATTTACATTTGCAAGACCAAGAGATGTCTAACTCTCTGCCTAGGCTTGTTGCTGTCTAACCTCTGACTAGTTTTGTGTGTTCTTGCTTTGTATTTAGAAGTGATGATGCTACCTGGGTGGTATGTTTTTTTTCATGACTAACATTTAAACAGGTGGATGCATCTGATTTCTTCTCACATTGTCAACTTCCATTTCCTGTGGAAAGTGACAGATAATTGAAGATAAAGAAGTTACCAAACCATCAAACTGCGGAACAAGAATAGGAAACTGCTTCTCATGACAGGAAAACACGTGCACTTATTTTAGCTGCTTTCTTGTGTCACTTTAAAAAAAAATATTTTTATTGAAGACATACAGAATTCATTAGTTACATTCATATATTTAAATGCAATGCATTTAAACTGGTTATGAAATAGAGAATGTTAGATAATTTTGTCAAACAATTTCCCCTTTTCTTGCTATTTTTACTCTGATGGGTTACGCATCACTTTAAGGTCAGAGCCTTTAAATATGGTTAGGTAGGTTTTGATTTTGCTTTTTTAAAATTTCATTCAAGTTATTCAGATCACCTAACTGGAGATCTAATCCCTGCTTTTCTTACAAATATCAATATTGTTTTTACAGAACTATCTAAGCATTATTACTTTAACTAGTTGGAAGAGGTGATACGCAGAGATATTAGTCTAATGCACAGGCATGTTGCATCATGAGCTGTTATCATGGGGATCAGGAAAGTTAGACTAGGAAGTGCATATAGCTAAATAAGTTGCAAACTTTAAACTTTAATATAAATCATGCTCTCCTACAAAACGTGCATTTCCCAAGTGATTTATTATTATATTTTAGATGTATTTCTAAATACATCAGAAGAAGTCCCATCCATTGTGCTCTGTCAGGATCTCATTATATTTTGCTGCTCTTTTTTTAAAGGTAAGCTCCTATGAAGTTAAAATTTGGGACATTTGAATATTTCCTGGCTGGAAAATATAACATTAATTATAAAACATTCCGGAGATCTTGATTTCTTCTAGGATACTTAATATGCCAGATTTTCCAAAAACTGATGATGCCATACAAAAAAATCTAATAAAGCAAACTTACCAACTTAAACAGAACCAGACACTTTCTTATCTTAATAGTCTTTGTATTTTTGAAATAAAATGTATTTTAAGGGTTTGGCTAATTCTGCAGGCTGGAAATGGACTACAGGTAGTCCTTGCTTAATGACTTATTGCTTAGTGGCCATTCAAAGTTATGATGGACCTCCCAAGAGTTACTTATGACCCACTTTCAAAGTTCTGACCACTGTGCCCCTCCTTGTTCACATGATTGCATTTTGGGCTCTTGGCAAACAGCTCCCATTTACAAATGTTTGCACCATGCCAAAGTCATATGACCAGATTTTTGATATTTTTTTTGCCAGTATCCAGTGTTTACTTCTCATTTTTGACCAAAAAAACCCAGCCATTGAATAAAATGGTGTACTTATCAAGTGCAGTGTTCACTTAATGATCACCACAAAAAGGGTCATAAAATCGGTCATGGTCACTTGGTGACTGCCACAACCTGGCTTAATTATAGTCATAAATCAAGAATTACCTGTACTGTTCATTTCTAAAAACTTGCATATTTCCTCAGAGGAAATTAATGATCATTTGTAACCAACGCTACATCTTTCCCAAATTGTGTTAAATTGTGACTGTGTGTTTGGGGGCTTTATTCCAGTGTAAAATGTTCATAGTATACTCATTTCTATACTAAGAAAAAAAAATGTACTGGAAAATGAAAGTTTAACATTTGTGCTGTTGCTTCCACTGCACTCTTAAATATATATATATGGAAAACCCAGGAGAAGTAATTAGAAAAAATAGTTTCCTAAATTTTGTTTTCTTTCTTTTTTATCTATTGCAAAATATTCTTATTAAAAGATACTCTGTTTCTTTAAAATAATTAATATATGTGACTGATGTGTATCATATCAATTTCTCTGAAATAGCACAGAGGACTTTTACAACAGCGACATTTTGATGATGAACTATTCTTGCTGCTGTTATGATATTAGTCATTTCAAAGAAAAGAACATAACCTTGTTGCTTAGGAAAATAAATTATATCTTCACAAATTGATCTTTTTCATGTAAGGTCTTTAAACTGCAATAGAAAACCAGTTCTAATACTAAGAATTTGGGTTGTTTTTTTCTTCTAGTCTTTGGTTCTAGTTGTTGGCACTGCTGCATCAATACTCAGTTTAATTGGCATTTACTCAAAGTTTATGCAAGGAAAGTTTTCAGATATTGTCAGCAGTTTTCTTCAAAATCATTAAGAAGCCAACATGCTGGACTAATTTATCTTGAGTCTAATAATATGCAGAAGTTGAGTCAATTGAAAGCATAGCAAATGTCTTATTTAAGTAGCTTTCCAAAGTAATTTCAAGCCATTCTGGTGAGGAATAACTGTTCTTTTGTAGTTAAATACAATTTCTCTATTTAAAAAAGATGAGTAGCTTCTTGTAAACAGCCTACATAAATCTCTGTACTAAATATATACTCCTTTGTTATGGAGTTGTAAATAGCAACTCCAAATAGTGAAATAGCCAAGAATTACAAGGAGAGAGGCAATAAAAATAACAGAACCTCTGTATTGGGAGGTTAATTGTTTGGGGAAGAATGTCAAAAATTCCAGTGGGACTTGAATTTAGCTCAATTTTTCAAACGGATTTGAAAAAGAATACCATGGATAAACAAAATATAAATTTTAAATAGAAGGCTAAGCATGAGTCAGCAGAAAGAAAAGCTTTCTGTACAAGGGCATTCTCTAAGTTTAGCTAAGTCAAATCAGTTTAAGTGATTTTCTACATCACAAAATTAGACTCTGAACAAATCTTGCTTACCCTTAGAAACAATAAATTTTACGTAATCAAACGTAAAAATTAGTTGCAATTTTCTATGATAGTAGAAAAAAACAATAAGCAAAGTTCGACAAAAGGTTTTTGTTTGAATTACCGGCACACATTCCTTCTAGATTAATACACAATTGTACATAATATTGTGTAGTGGGCTTCAGTAGGCAAGGAGCAGACCAGCATAGTTATTGACTCAAACTAGAACTGGAGAACTGCAGGCAATTGCCTGTAATTTATACTCTGAGCCCACAGGGCCTTAACCAATCACAATACTTGAAAAACCCACCGAAATATGAATGTTCAGAGTTTCCCTCCAAAACTGTTGGAGTTAACAGTCATCTAAAGGTTAGTTTCATTTTAGCTTCACAAGCAGTTGGAGTTAAGTTAGTTTCACTTTAGAAGGGATTAACACAACTTTATATATATTCAATACATAACACATAATACTTTTTGTTTGTTTTTGTTTGTTTTATATATTGAGAGTTCTCTTTTGCGTACTAATTTTTTAGTCTCTAGAACATAGTACAGATTGACAAATATTTATATTTTAGTGTATTATGAAGTAATGAAAAACAATGTATAATTTTTTCTTCCCTTCTAATAATTTAGTATAATAGATCCCATTTTATTACTTATTTAATTTGTATCCCACCTTTATTATTTTTACAAATAACTCAAGGTAGTTAACGTATCTTCTTTTTCCTACTTTTCCCACAACAACAATCCTGTGAGGTGGATTGGGCTGAGAGAGAGTGACTGGCCCAAGATCACCCAATTGGCTTTGACGCCTAAGGCAGGACTTAAATTCATGGTCTCCCACTTTCTAGGCTGGTGCCTTAACCACTACACCAAACTAGGTCTCTTTATCCTCTCAATAATCATTTGTCTTCTCTCACACTATGATTTGCCCAAGTTACTCAATCTCTCTAGTCTATCTTTTTAGTTTAAAACCTGGCCTATTTCACTTGAGATTAGGATTACTACAGACTACACATGCATTTGAAGAGAACCTATAATATAGTTGATTGGCACATGCTTAAATACAATTTCTAGTTTAAAATGATAGCAGGACTTTCACCTGAGATCATGGGGAACTATTGTTTGTCAGAATAGACTATACTATACAGCATAAATGGAAAATTAGTCCACCTAGTTCAAAGCTGATTCCCATGAACTAAGAAATAGCATGCTGATTTTCATGGAGCTATGTCTTGATGTACTTTTGTCTTGCTAATTAAATATCATCCTTTTACACCTTAAACTATCTGTGGGGTATGTATTTTATTGCAGTTCATTAAATAGCCCAATCACACTTCTCATGATAAAGTGCCATAATCACAGTAGTTTCATCACAAGCAGACAGTAGGTGTATTTTGCTGTTTCTACCATTTTGCTTAATTTGTTAAATTGAAAGTCTGAAAAGATTATCAATACAGTATTACCTTTAATACCTTTATTTTAAAATATTATGAAGCGCTACTTTATCTTGAAGGCTTTAAGAAGTGGCATATGTACAGTTTAACATTTGATAAAACTATTTTAATATTAAAAATGGAAAGCTGCATCTATCTTTTCAATCCACGAACAAAATATTACATTTTCAATGCTGGGGAAAATAACAACATTTTGATCTGACACTGAAAAACATACTCATTCATAAGTATTCATAAGTCATTAAGACAGCCAGGTGCCTTGAATGTAACTCCTTAAATTAAGAAATTAGACAAGAGTAGGTTAGAACGAATGTAAGGATTAAAGGATTAAAGGTGTTAAGATAAGGCTCTCCATTTTATAAATAAGGGAGAAAACATAGAAACTCTGAAGGCTGAAAACAAGTAGGGTTGAATTCAACTTGAGACATCAGAACTTGCTAACATTCTGCAATTATATATACAGGTAGAAATGTTTAAATAATTTAGAATTTAAAAAATGTTTTGCTGTCAAACTCAAGGAGTAGAAGGAAGAAAAGTTGAACAGTTTATCATCTGCAGATATGTAGTGCCTCAGGGTCAGGGTTAGTATACTTTAGAGTTGGGAAATAAATGATACTTAGCTGTATGTTCTTGAATAGATTAGAAATTGTTACAAGCTGAAATATCACTTGCCTTTTTTCTTTCACATTTAAGAATCTACTTATATGAATAATCTATATAGTGAATTTGGATATAAACTGACAAAACTATAACAGCTGCTACTATTATCATGGATGTAGTTGTCACTGTACAGCAATTGATTTCATGTTACTTTTGAAACAAATTGCTTGACATCTTTTATTTGTTTGATTTTATAATCCAAAATATGCAGAGTACTGGTTTAGCAAAATAATAACACATTGACTTCACACTCACACAAGAAATCATTAGATTAAAAACTTTTCCTTGCATTTTGGACAGTTGGGCGATGTGATATCAAGTTTGATAGATATCTATAGCAAATGTTTCCTTTCATATATTTGAGAGAGAATGCCTATCATAGTTTTCTGTTGCAACTCTCAATAGCTTTTTTTTTTAATTGGTTATTCCTGTTTTTAATTCCAATAGGAAACATGTATCATTTGTACTGGAGTCTTGACATAACAAGCTAGTAGGATAACTAGTCATGACTACTGAATTAAAAATTATAAAGTAAAAGAATTTTAAAAACTATAAATTAACATTAGTTGAATAGCATTTCTTATATAGTGCATAATTACTTGTGACATTGTGATAAGCTGATGAAATGGGAACCAATGATTCTCAGGCCATACAGAACAATTATGTAAAATAAAACAAAGAAATCAGGCTTGATTTCTTTGTTCTGCAGCGGATACATCTTATTAATAATAATAATAAAGTTGGAAGGGACCTTGGAGGTCATCTAGTCCAACCCCCTGCTCAGGCAGAAAACCCTATACAATTTCAGACAAATGGCTGTCCAGTCTCTTCTTAAAAACTTCCAGTGTTGGAGCATTCACCGCGTCTGGAGGCAGGTTAATTGTTCTAACTGTCAGAAAGTTTCTCCTTAGTTCTAGGTTGTTTCTTTTTTTGATTAGTTTCCATCCATTGCTTTTTGTCCTGCCTTCAGGTGCTTTGGAGAATAGCTTGACTCCCTCTTCTTTGTGGCAACCCTGAGATATTGGAACACTGCTATCATGTCCCCCCTTGTCCTTCTCTTCATTAAACTAGACCAGGGGTAGGCAACCTTGGCTCTTTTATGACTCGTGGACTTCAACTCCCAGAATTCCTGAGCCAGCCATACTGAAGAGAAATGAAGAGGTTTCCATGCTGAGCCATGCTGGCTCAGGAATTCTGGGAGTTGAAGTCCATGAGTCATAAAAGAGCCATGGTTGCCTACCCCTGAACTAGACATACCCAATTCCAGCAACCGTTCCTTGTAAGGTTTAGCCTCCAGTCCCCTAATCATCTTCGTTGCTCTTCTCTGTACTCTTTCTAGAGCCTCAATATCTATTTTACATCATGGTGACCCAAACTGGATACAGTATTCCAAGTGTGGCCTTACCAAAGCATTGTAAAGTGGTATTAACACTTCACATGATCTTGATTCTATCCCTCTATTAATGCAGCCTAGAACTGTGTTGGCTTTTTTGGCAGCTGCAGCACACTGCTGGCTCATATTTAAGTGATTGTCCACTAGGATTCTGAGATCCCTCCCACAGTTACTACTATTGAGCAAGGTACCTCCTAAACTATACCTGTGCATTTGTTTTTTTCTTGCCTAAATGTAGAACCTTGCTTTTTTCACCATTGAATTTCATTTTGTTAGATAGTGCCCAAGGTTCAAGTCTGTCAAGATCCTTCTGTATCTTAAGCTTGTCTTCTGAAGTGTTGGCTATTCCTCCCAGCTTGGGGTCGTCTGCAAATTTGATGAGTTCCCCATCTAGCCCCTCATCCAAATCATTTATGAAGATGTTGAAGAGCACTGGGCCCAGAACAGAGCCCTGGGGCACCCCACTACTCACTTCCCTCCCTGTAGATCAGGGGTGTCAAACTGCTGGCCCGTGGACCAGATGCATCACCAGGAAACCACGGCCATCCCATTGCTGGCAATGGGGAAAAAGCTCCGATACGTCGTGTGATGTCGCGAGTTTGACATGTCTGATTTAGATGCAGTTCCATTGAGAACCACACACTGAGTACAGCCGGTCAGCCAGCAATGAATCCATCTGGTGGTGATGCTGTCTAACCCACATTTTTCTTATCAAGTTGTAAGTTGTGACCTACTGTATCAAATGCCTTACTGAAGTCCAAATAAATTATATCCACAGCATTCCTCTGGTCCACTAATTTTGTCACTTGATCAAAGAATGCGATAAGGTTTGTCTGGCATGATCTGTTTTTGACAAACCCATGTTGGCTTTTGGTAATGACTTTGTTTGCCTCGAGGTGTTCGCTGGTTAGTTGTTTGATTATTTTTTTCCAGAATCTTCCATGAATATAATTTCATTTTTTCTGCCATGTTATGGGAATTTCTGTTGCTGTTGAATGAGGGATTGACTTTCTGGAGTCAATATTTATTTCCTACTGTGATGTGAAATCCACTGCATTCTGAGTTTGGGGGAAAATATCAAAGCCCTATTGGCTTCAGTCATAGATTTAAGCACATGCTTATTTTTTTCACAATGAGAAGGATATTATCTTTATTATATTACATTATATTTATACTTTATTTAAAGACATCTGCTGTGTTAGGTTTGCTATGATGTCTTATTATAATAGTCCTTTCATTCTAAATGACTTTTCTTTCTTAATAGTAATTGATTCAGTAGCCAAACACAAGGAAAAAAAATGTTAGGTTTCAGTGATTAAAATATATACTGCTTCCTTTGACTGAATATTCTTTCTATCTTGTACTTAAGTGGAAATGGACATAGGTTCTTATATCTTTTTGGCAAAAGAATATTTTGGCTTACCTTCAGCACAGTGGTTTCTTTATAAAAAGCGCAAGTGACAGCAAGGGAGAGAGATATATTTTCATGCTTCTTTATAATTTATATTGTGCCCCGAGGACAGTTGTAACTCACATTTATACTACGGGAGTGTAGGCGTGCATGCTTTTCATATGGCCTAAACCACTCGGTTATGTTTTATTGTTCCATTGCACAATTGCTGATGAAGTATGATAGGTTTGCCTTTAGGCACCCCATGCACTTATATTCCATTATACTATTTGTGAACTAAGTGAAATAATGATATTTGGAACGTGTGAGTTTATAAGGAATACTTGTTTAAACAGTTCACTTCTTGTTCAGAAAAAAATTGGTGGCATGATGATGGCATGTAAGTAACTTATAATCCTGAAAGCTCCTTGCTTCCAATGACAGAGACGAGTCTGTTTTTCCCTATAGCAGTGGTTCTCAACCTGTGGGTCGGGACCCCATTTGGGGTCGATCGACCATTTCACGGGGGTCGCCAAGCAAGGCTGTCCGTCATTTTTTCCCCTTTTCCGGCGGGTCCCTTGGGCTGGGCCAGCTGGTGGTCGGCCTGCTCCGTCTCTGCCGCTTGCCAGCTACGCCTCGGCCGGCACAGGGAGCGGAACCACGCATGCGTGGTGCTGCCGGGCAGGGAAAGTCCTCGACTTACGACCGGTTGGGTAGTCCTCGACTTACGACTGGTTAGTCCTCGACTTACGACCGGTTGGGGTCACGGCATTAAAAAGGTTGAGAACCACTGCCCTATAGTAACCTAATGCGCTCTCTCTCGCTCTCTGTTGCATTATAGAAGTACATTTTGCAGACTGGGAAGTGGGGAAAAATAGTACAATGAGAAGCTTTCTCCAGCAGGTGTGAAGGGCAACCTTTTTTTCTTGATACTGATATATTTTGAAGAAATATCAACATACTGTATATCCTTCCAAAAGAGTTGTTTATAAGTTACCATAAGTTGTTTAAACAATCAGAATTTATTTACTCTGAATACCTTCAGAGATTGCCTCATCATTATCTTTATGTTCTCTCCTTTCTTTGAATGAATAAAAACTAAATGCTTTTTGAAGAACACACACACACACACACACACACATAATGACAGAGAAATGTCTAGTGGTGTTTTGATTTATTATCCCTGCCACAGGCTCTCCAGCTTTGGATGACAGAAGTTAAACAACTTTGGTTGTTGTGAAAAAGCTAAGTATGATCAGGCCTGGACAACAATTGGATCACAGGAAATCCTAGGTCATTAGGCTAACCTGGGAAGTTGACATAATATCCTGGAAGAAGGTAATGGCAAACTACTTCTATATATTATTGGCAAGAAGTGTAATTACGAAAGACTAAGGCAGAGGGATCACGGTCACTTTCCTCTAGTTCTTGAGGCAGTGGAAAATTGAGTATATGCCATCAAGTTGTTTTTGACTCCTTGCAACCATATAGACTAGCCATCTGTCAGAATGAACCTTGTCCCCAGTCCATTTCATATTAAAGAGAGAAATTGATTGATTGATTACATGCCATCAAGTCAATGTCAACTTAGCAACCCCATAGAGAGATCTTCTCCATGACAATCTATTCCTAACTTGCCCTTTCAAGAGTCCCAATGCTGTGCTCATCGCTGTTGTGAGTCCCTCCATTGCTGGTCATCTTCTTTTTATTTTTCCGTTCACCTTTTCCCAGCATGAGAACATTCTCTAGAAACTCAGGTCTTCATATAATGTGTCTGAAGTAGGATAATTTGAGCCTAGTCATTTGTGCCCCCAGAACTTTGGGTTGATTTTTTGATGATCTTTGTTTTGTTTGATTTGTTTTGTTTTCTTGACTCTATTCTCAGGAGTCTTTGCCAACACCAACTTTCAGAGTTGTCAATATTCATCCTATAGTGCTTCTTTAAAGTTCGACTTTTGCTTCCATGGTATCATAGGGAATACCATGGCTTGTGTGATTTTGATCTTAATAAGTATAACACATCACAACATTTGAAAATTTTTTGCAAGGCTCTCATAGCTTCTTTACCAAATGCTAATCTGCGGCATATTTCTTGACTGTTTATTCTTTTACTATTGATAGCCGATCTTAAAGGAAGAAGCTATTCACCAGTTCAACATCTTCATTGTCAGTTCTAAGGCTGGATGTTCTGTCTGTTGTCATCAGTTTGGTCTTCTCTGTATTTAATTTATTCCCTTTTTTTCCCCACTGTGCTCTTTGACTCTCGGTAGTAGAGCTTGCAAATCTTTTGTATGTTTGGCTGTAAGAGTAGGGTCATCAGCATAGTATATAGTACATAATGTAGTTATTGTTGTTTCTTTCTACAGTTTTAAAACCACACTTATCTTCTTCCGATCCAGTTTCTCTTAATGTACATTCTGCATATAGGTTGAATAAATAAGGGGAGGGTATGCAACCTTGTTGTGAACCAGCTTGTTCTGTCATGTCCATGTACTGTGCTTTCTGACCTGTATTTAAGTTTCTCAGGAGGACAATGGGGTGTGCTGGAATTTCCATTTTTCTGACCACTTTCCACTGCTTGACATGATCAAACAAAGTCAAAGTCTTTGCTATATTCAGTGAAGTACATACTGATTTGTCTTTGGTATTCTTTGGCTTCCTGAATTATCTAGCCTGCAATAGAAAAGTGGCCTGTTAAAACATGCACTGCTCTTATTGCCAAGCTTACTTGGCCTTAGTAACAAGATCAGTACTGCTGTCCTTACAGATTTACCACAAGACAGGTTAAGGCAAGGAAATGTCCATGGCTGAATGTGTCCTCCACCAAGGCACAAATGACTAAGTTAAGCTTATGGAAGCAAGGCAGCCAGCCTGTCCTGCAGCCTAAGATGAAATGGCTGACCATGGAGGGGGGTGCTAAGTGGTCAAAAGAAAAAGAGAGGAGGCATCCCTATATCAGCCTGAAGAAACATCTAGCAAATCCCAACATATCATCACTGGCATCATTGAAGATCAAGTTAAAAGCAAGACTTTGCTAAAGATAATTGTAAGCTGCCTTCGTGACAAGTTGGGGATAAGATGAAGGCAGTATCACAAAGACCTGTCCCTTAAGTAGGGCTAGCATCTTTGTGCCATGATTAGAAGGACATAATAATGAGCTCAGATACACACACACACACACAAGCCTGAAAAACCATACATAATCCTGGTCTGCTTATTTTACTTATGTGGGCTGAAATAACACTGGTGATGGATGTTTATTTTCAATTCATTTGTCAACATTTACTATGTGCACATTTTACTGGGAAGATTTCCATATTAAGACTTAACATTAATGATTTAATACAAGTTCTCCACCTTGTCCTTATTCCTTACTACAATAAATTCTCATGGTTTTCCAGATTCTGAGTTTTTCCTATTGTATTTTATTTCATTCCCAGTGTCAATCTCAAAATAAGCAGCAAGAAAGAGACAGGATTCAGCATACTTCCTACCTCTTTATGTGAAATTCTTTCTCTTGGCTAACTTACTTCTGTATGATAGTGGCCTCTGTATCAAAAAAATAAATATATCTGAGAGTTTATTGTCATGACTTTTCATACCCCAGTCAAAGAAGTAGTAGCATGGCTAGTTCATAAAAATATAGGAAGATTTCCATCTTTAAAAAAAGGATAGTCTCTCTGCCTTTACTTGTTCTTTCTGAAGCTGAGTTTTTTCACAGAGGAAACCTCTGTGAAGAGTTAGCAGATAATTGCATGACAGAAACATAAACACATAAAAAACTGGGATTACCTATAGGTGAATTGTAAACTTAATAAAGTTTGCTTAGCCAGAAAAGTAAAGTCTAATAAAACATTCTTATATTATACTAAAAGTATATCAAACGATATTGCAGTTTTATTTGAAAGTTTGCAAGAGATGAGTGAAGATTTTTTTAAAAGAAAAATATACTTCAGGAGTTGCATATCATCTTGCATACATTTGAAGAATAGTTGCTTTCTTTTGAAAGAAGGTGTCAATTTGTCAGCAGGCTGTGTCAGACTAGATAGTGGTATTTCCTTGCTATTGTAAAAGACGCTTGATTCCAAGCTTTCTTGTAGAGATATTTTGTAATCAGTTGTCTCCAACAGCAGGAAAAAAAATTGATTCACAATATCAGTTTCTAGTTCCTGCTGTTATGAATGTACAGCACCGTGAGAAATAACTTCATTTTTGATTGTGGTAGAGAACTTGTTTGCAGTAATCAGCTTGTTGTGGCTCTACAGATAAATAACATTCTGCAGTTAAAGAACAGCTGGTTTAGCTGATGTTTAATCTTAACATTTCTATTTTCTAATTGCCCAGGACTAATTGGGGGATCCTATTAGACACTGACCTCTGACAAATGCAAGTGTATGCAAGACATTTGTGTTTATCTAATCTAGCGTCACTATGGATCATGGTAAGAATGAGTAGTGCCAGCTGAAGTCCCAAGGGCTAAATATTTTATTTCCCTCGGCTTATTTTTCAACTCGGTGCTCTTTTTACAATAAATCTTGCCTAACACATGACTTTCTGTGTTTGTGGTATCTTCTAAAAGGGGTGTGTACTCTGATGGTTGGATCACTGTAGGACCTTTTGAAGGAAGATGGTGGTGTTAATGACAGAATAAGATGTGCATGCAAAGGAGAAGAGGTGGACTGCTTTTTTCAAGCTTCCCAATGGTTTATTTCTTGAGCTATTTAACACATGCAAGCAAGCACAGAGTCATCATTTTCCTGTGTAGGTATTATTCCCACTTTCTGTATATATCACAGTTTGATACCAATTATTTGTGGTGGAATTTCCAGCTAGACAGGAGGGAAGTGTTAAGAGGGGACTTAATTATATTAAGTGTAATCCAAAATCTAGCTATATGCACTGTAACAGAAGACAGTTAATCTGTGATTAGCATCTGGGCATAGGCTGAATCTGAGTGACCAGGATACCAGGCTGTGGTGGTGCAGTAGTTAGAATGCAGTACTGCAGACTAATTCTGCCAACAGTTCAATCCTGACGGGCTCAAGGTTGATTCAGCCTTCCATCCTTCTGAGGTCAATAAAATGAAGATCCAGATTGTTGGGGGCAATAGGCTGACTCTGTAAACCACTTAGAGAGGCCTGTAAAGCACTATGAAGCACTATATAAATCTAAATGCTATTGCTATCTATTAATCAAAAATAGGGTGAATCTGGTTCAGATGTTTCCATAAAAGGAGCCACCAAGAAGAACATGCTCTCTAGTTTCTACTTCTTGAAATGACAGGAAAATCTGTCATATTAGACTTGATTTTCTATGTCAGCTTCCACAATGTTGTAAACTATTAACCTGTGTAGCTATATACTATGGGCTGGTATGATGCTCAGCCTTTTTGTTTGTTGGCAAGTGTCTATTCACCCATAAATCTGATTCACCCCATTTCTATATGATAAGTTGTTATCGTCGTCATCATCATCATCGTCATCAATCATTATCACCACTATCACCATCACCTCCATAGAATTCTATGGGTTTTGAAGTGCTTTTCCCTGAATACACATTTTTAATTATTTGGGAAATATAAAAACTTGTAGATAATAAACAATTCACTTCAGATGGAATCTGTAAAGACTAGTTTGTTGCAGGGCTTTGTGTAAGGATTTGAAATAAATGGGGTTGAGATGGAAGATGCCATCTCCTCCTCCTTTCTCTTTGCTGATTATTTTATAAGGACATGAAATATACCCCCATGTATAAATTGCAATATTCTTTTATCCAAGCCACCACATCTTTCTATAAATCACTTTCTTTGCCTATTTATACAGAGATCAGTAGAGAATTTTGGGATTTGCTTGTGCTAACGCTAAGGACAACTCAATCCATAGTTAGTCTGATAAGCTAGAAAATATTGAACATCAAATTGGCAGAGCTAGTTTGAATTATTGTAATTGCTTTGGCACAGTACGGCAAAGTTTTTCACATATCCTCGTGTTAATTTATTTTCTTCAGGGCTTGCTTCAGCTTTAGCTTGCATTCTGGCCAATCAGCCAATTGGAGCTAGCTGCCCTGTGACTGACTCTTGTTTGCAAAACAAGCTCCTGCTTGTACAGTTCCTAATCTCGTGAATGCTCAGTGTATAGGAGGAATTCTGTTCATTCTGTGGGAAACAGGAGTCTCATTTACAAAATAGTTCCTGCCGCTTGGCTAAGAATGTGCTTTCGCTGCTTGCCCTTCCAGTATCAGGGTAAGTGCTAAAAATTAGCTGAGTGAAATCCAGAGTGCTAATGAGAAGGGCTAGGCAATTTAGCTAAATCTCAGCCGTATCAATTTATCCATGCAATCTTTTCCAGCATTCTTTGTTTGCACTTGATTTGATCACATTGCTCCCCAAAATTAGTATGACTAGGGCAACAAGTTCAAGAGGTACTTTCTGTGTGCCATACAGCCATGGGATACTATGAGTTCTTCATAGTATAAAAAATCAGTGTACAAGTTGTCAAAACTAACAATCATGTAAGTGTACAAAGTTATTCAGGAATGTATAGAAATGGTTCTCAGGGAGACTGAACGCCCATAAGAATTTAATCTGTATTAGAGTCTGGGCATTTGAAAGGACACAGCATCTGTTATAAGGATAAGCCAGTCAGATATTTAATTTGACAAAACCTAGATTATGATCTGAGTATATTTCCTCCTTTTTAATCTGCCCCTCTATTTCATGCTCACAGTTTAAGTTGGAAAATTTCTAAAAAAGATTTCAGGATTATTTTGTGGATAAATAGTGCATATACAGATTGATCAAAATATAACTGCAGATACTGTATATACATACCTATGTATATATGTATGCATGTATGTATATTTAAACCTCTATAACTCTAAGAAGTTTTAAAATTCTCATTTGATCAATGATAGAAATCAAGGGGCAAAAAGTTACTTTTTAAAGATTGAGTTGGATCCAGACTTAGACTAGGTCTTTTGAAATGAACGGAACTTCAGATATTTAGGACTAATTGAATCTGATTCCAGATAAGGTAAAGCTGTTGTGGAGAAGTGGTCCACAGGACCATAAACTAGGGAGGTAGGCTGTTTTGAACAATATAGCACTTTCTGCAAAGAAATGGGGAATAATTTGGAGATTCTCCTTTATTCCAGTCTGTTCCAAGAGGTAAAGATAGCCTTACTGGCATAGGGAATCTATGATGAGCTTTAATTGATGCACCAGCTGCAGGTCTAGATGGTCCAGGATAATCCAGTCTCAGTCATCTATACCGTCAGCCGTTGAGGACAGGACAGGAAAACAGGCATCTTAAGAAATACTAGCACTGTACTTAATTGATATAGGTCAGTGGTGGCGAACCTATGACACGGGTGCCAGAGGCGGCACTCAGAGACTTCTCTGTGGGCACACGCGCCGTCGCCCCAGTCCTAGGCCTTCAGCTGGGTTTTATAAAACCTTTTCGCTTTAGGCCTCCGCCACCATGTGCAAAAAAAAAAAAAGGTTCAATCAGTCAATTTCAGCTTCTCGCGGGAAAAAAATGATCTTGCAAAGTTGGAATTGATTGATTGAACTTTTTAGTCCCACCCAGTCTGCCGTTACCACCAAAGCCACGCCCACCCAATGGGTCATGCCCACCCAATGGGCCACACCCAGCCAATTGGCCACACCCACCCGGCACTCGATGATGCATAAGTGGGTTTGGTGTTGCAGTTTGGGCACTCAGTCTCTAAAAGGTTCGCCATCACTGATATAGGTTATAATAACAGAATCTCAAAAGCCTAGTAGCATTTCCTCTTCTCTGTTGAAGGAAATCAAGGTGGGACAATTTTGAGCTTGTTTCCCATTCCTTTTTTTTTCCCCTGGGCTACAGCAGATGAATATTTTCCTCAAGGCTATCTTCATACTCCTGCACATACCTTAGTTTTCAGGTAGTTTAAGACTAACTTTTTTTATTTTTTATTTTTTTTTAAAAAAAATCATCTTGTCCAATATCACCTTGGAAGATAAAGTGAAGCCAATCTGTATTTTGGCTCATAATACAATAGCTGGGAATAAAGTATTCATAATTTCAGGCTTCAATTACAGGTGGTCTTCATTTAAGGAACTGTTTAAACTTACAATGATGCTGAATGAGGGGTAGTCACAACTGGACTTCATAGTCATAGCCATCACAGCATTCCTGCAGTCACACGATCTCAATTTGTGATCTTCCTTTTGCAATCTTCCCTGCAAAGTCAAACGGGAAAGCCAGCCAGAGGTTGGAAGGCACAGTTCTCTGAGGTTCTCACTTAATGAACCCCGTGGTGTGTGCTTAACTACAGCAGTCAGGTCCACCTCTCACTGATGTGGTTTGCCAATTTACAACAGCATCACTTAATGATGGAGTTTCCAATCCCAATTAGCTTAATTAAGTGAAGGCTAACTGCGTACAACTCTCTCGCAAGGAATGTATAGCTGATCTACACTATACTTTTTTGAATAACCCAGGGGTCTGCAACCTTGACCACTTTAAGACTTGTGGACTTCAGCTCCCAGAATTCCTCAGCCAGTGTTGGCTGAGGAATTCTGGGAGCTGAAGTCCACAAGTCTTAAAGTGGTCAAGGTTGCAGACCCCTGGAATAACCCTTGGCTATATTCTTCACCGATGCATTTACAAAGGAATAACTGCACCAGGATCAGACAGCCTTTTAAAATACCATTTTAAATGAACTTTGTTTTACTGAATATCATTATTATTCAGGTTGCTTTATTTTTGTGTTTATCTTTGTAGGGGTTTTTTTTTGGGAGAGGTTGCACATGTTACTGAGATTCTTCAGGAAGTTAAATGAGATAAATAAAATCAACATAAATAAACTGCTAATTTCCATTAAATCTTATGGTGAAAAAAACCTGAATTATGACTGATTATATGTTCAGCAAAAAAAAAAGTCCATTGAGACCAATTTACTCAATTTGTTGATTAAACAAATTCTTGTACAGTAGAAACTGTAAGGTAACCAAAATGCAGACTTGGAATTGAGTGCACACTATCTAGGTGGAACAAGAAACAAATAAAGATAAATGTGAGATTAAGCAAACAAGATCAAATAATTTCTATTCCAACATCTGAGAAGAAGTTCACATGGGTGAATTTTAACTTGGACTAAGAAAAGGAAATCCATGGCCTTTTGTTTTTGAAGGAGAATGTGCTCAGTACTTGATGCTACTTATTCTTGTTTTCACAGGATGAATGAATCTGTTGCTCTTTCGGTGAAAACAAAAGTGAAATTGCTTG
>NW_015387869.1:107700-131757 GCF_001527695.2 Protobothrops mucrosquamatus
TTGATCTCTCGGGTTTTGTAGACCAGGTTGCAAAAATTAGAGTAAAACCAAACAACAAGAATAGTATGTAATTGTCACTTTTCCAGTGTAAACAAAGCCCTTAATTAGTAGGGTAAGAAGCAAGGTAGTACTTTGGTGCTTTGTTTTGTTTTCTTGTCAATTACAATCATGTTGTTCTGTACAAAATGTGTAATAACCTAATGGCAAGACATCTTTTCACTACATATGCTGTGTATATTCTAGAAGGAAATTTGATTTATTTCCAGGTTCAATATAGGCCAAGGTATTTTCCTCCTGGAATGAATTGGTGACACTTAAAGATGTGAAACATTATTTATGTCCACACTAAGGCATTAATATTCAGTTCAGTTTCTAAATGTTCTGCTCCCAATTAATGTTAATAGGAGTTGTGTGGCAGGCTTCCCACTGGCTCACCTAAGATATCTGTATGGAAGGCTGAAACTTGACTTGTTGTTACTGGGATTCTATTAATGAAAACATTAGTTGTTAATAATGCAATTCAAGAAAAGTTGATGAGAGAATATATTTTGTATGCACGGCATTTCAATCTCCCATCAGGGTCAATGAGCAGGTTTGGGCTTATTTTCATTCCTCATTGTCTCCAGAGGCAATTATTTTAAGTTTCTTTTTAACAGTTAATAACCATTGATTTATTTGGTGAAAGCTGATCTCCAGATTCACAAGGTTCAACACAATACACTAGCTCCTCATGTTGAGGTGTGGAAAGTTAGATCAGGCAAGGTCAAAAGGGTCCAAAAGCAGACTAAGCTCATTAGAATTACAAGGACAAATGTCAGATGCTCTTTCCACCAACAATTAAGAGCCTCTGAACCCATTATCTATCTATCTATCTATCTATCTATCTATCTATCTATCTATCTATCTATCTATCTATCTATCTATCTATCTATCTATCTATCTATCTATCTATCTATCTATCTATCTGAAAACCATTCATCTCCCTTATAGAGCAACATTGGGTGGTGTACAAATAGACATAAAACTATGCATAAATATAATAAAAACAATTGATTGATTGATTGATTGACTGATTGATCACATTTCTGAACTCCCCCTATCTCTCAAAGAGGACCTATACACAGTGCAATAAAATACTATATATAACATTTATATACATAACAGCATATATTAAAGTTTAAAAATTAAGAGGAGGCAAAGATGATTAGATACAGTTAAAATTAATTGAAAAGTGAAGGGAGGGTTTTCAGGGAACTAACCAGCCCCATAACCATGTGCTCCTCTGTGCAAAGGCACAGAGCCATGTTTTCACTCCTTTTCCAAAAGGCCAGGAGGGTGGGGGCTTGTCTCACCTCCGCGGGGGAAGCATATTCCTCAGGGTGGGGGCAACAGCAGAGAAGGCTCTCTTCCTGCACCCCACCAGTTGGAGTTCTGCAACATGCCTTCCCTGCCTGACTGGATGGAGCAGGTTGATTGAAAGTGAAAAAGATGATTTTATGGTTAATCTGACCTCTTGCCATTATGATGTATAGTTAGAAGAAAGAGACATAAAATTGATCTTGATAGTTTATGTGGCTTGAATTTTCCAGTTGCAGTTCCTGATATTTCTATTGTTTTGTTTTGTTTTTCCTATTAATGATAATGAAGATTTTCATGCTTGAATCTGTGCTGGTGACCAACTATCAGTCTGGGGGAAGTCTAACAGATTATTTGATTTTGTTTTTAGCATACATAGTAATAATCCCAGACACTGCGGCTTATACACAGTGGGTTATTGCTTTCCATGCTTGATGAATCCATTCAATTGTGGTTTATTCAACAAGCTGTGATTAGCACAATTACGGTGATTAAAATAAATAAAATAAATTGCCTTTGACATTCTGGGATGTCAAAGGCAAATTATATTGGAGGCGAGTATGAGAGGATTTTTTTTTTGTAATATATTTTATTGATTTTTTAAAAACATAAATCACAATAATTGGTTAACGATGTGTTGTCTGGGTTACATTTGTAAAACAATAATTAACAATTGATTTCTATAATCCATAGTCCACATAATAGTTTTAGTTGATTTCCTCTTTTCTCAAAATATCCTCTTTTGCAACCATTGAGTTAATACAATTCTTATTGTTTTGATAGATAACAATTAAATGTATAATTTTTTCCAAATATTCCTAAAAATAATAGCCACATCAATATAATATTTCTTTTCTATCCAATCATTCTGGTTGCCTTATCATAGATCCTGTTACAATTCTTATTTTAATTTGTTTCTCCCACCAAATTCTAGGCATTCTTACTGGTTAAGATTTTCTCAAAAAATAATTTCATTTAAAAATGTAACTCTATTTTTCTGTATGAACCATCTCACACTTTTACATTTCTTAAGGAATAGATAGAACAATGAAGATAAGATAAGAAAAGAAAAGAGAGCAAGAGTAAAGAAACATAAAAAAATAACATACTACTTAAAGTATATATCCTTCCTAAGCTAATATATATTTATTTCCTAAATTTCTTATTCTTTTTAACCATAATTAAAAATATGTTTAATCTTTAAACATTCCATTTAATACATCTAGTCATCTAGTCCTTTAACTCTTATTCAAAAATTTTTATCTATTATAATTTTCTTAAATTCAATCACATTTAAGTATCTAAAAACATTTCCTTTATCTAAGTCATTTCAACTTTTTTATATTACTCATATCAAGAAAGAGAACAAAAAAGGGAAAAAACATACTATATTATTTAGGAAATTCATCCCTCTTAGAATGACATATATATTCCAAAACCTTTCTATTTCTTTAACCATATTCAAACAAATGTTTCTTTTTTAAGTATTCTCTCTGATAAGTCCCATCATCTATTTTCTTGATTTCCACTTTAGTCTTTTTCCTTTGCCCAGTATCTTTCTTAATCAATGTATTTTGCTGAATCAAAAAGTTTCTCCGTATGTTTGTAAATGTTGCTGTAGATATAAAAAGTAAATCAGGAGAAGTGTCTTTGTACAGGACTTCTGCCTTTCCATGTTTGTTGAAAATCTTTTTCTTTTTCTTTCTCTCCGCTTCTCTTATCATTTCCTTTCTCTCTGATGTTCCTTACATCTCTACAGTCTATTTTATCCAATCTGTTTTCTTGTCCTCAGATTTATTTTGTAGCCTTAAGGGATAAGTTGTTTTTTCCAATTCTTGTGGATTTTTTTCCACTAGGATTAAATCATGTTTCCTTGTTTTGTTAAGTTCCATCTTTAAGTCTCTGTTCTCAATTCTATGTCCATTTATCTGTTTTATCTGCTCCTTCTCTGTTGTTGTTTTCTGGGAATTTTTTTGTTGTAGAGTTAACTTAGAAATAGATTGATTTATATTTTCAAAGTTATTTTGGATTTCTTTGGGGTTTAAAGTCATTGTTGTTTGAATTAGTTGCAGCATACTGTATATCTCCTCCTGTGAAATATTTATGTTTTCTTGATATGTTCTTTCTACATGTCTCTGATCCATGATGGCCAAGAATTTGAGTTTTTATTTTTCTTTCTTTTCTCTGCCAATAGATTTAGAGTCCCAATCAAATAGATATTTGTAATCCAAATAGTTCAAAAAAGATTTTTTTTCTCTGAAATTTATATTTCTCTCTTTGTCTACAGCCCAGATTATTGTCTTTTTTGTCACAGCTATTCTTTACTGTTAAAACTTTGAAGGTCACAAACACAGATTAGCTTTTCCCAGGTTTTGCCAAGTCTTATATTAAAGTTATAGCTGTCATAGTCTTCATCCACCACTAGGTGTCAGCAACTATTTGTTTTTCAATTTCATATATTTTGATCCTCCATAAAAAGATTGATTCGCCACTTCCGTTGGTATAATTGTGGGGCGGAAATCCCCCTCCTTTCCTTTTGGAGGTATTTTGCTTCTTGGGGATCTTTTCCAGGAAATTAAATATAAAAGAGAAAAGAAAAGATTGAATTCCTCACCTAGTTTCAAGCACTCTGTTCACAGTTGTGCTGTTTAGTGCTTTTGGACTTCAGTTGCTAGTAGCTTGGGCTGGTCGATGCAATACGGCCAGCCTTTCTCCTGTTGGGTTAGAAGGCTTTCCCCAAATCGAACGGAATGGCCACCACCGTTCCAGAATCATGGGAGCACCCTTCTTTCTTCGTTGCCTCTTCGGGGCGACTTAGACACATTTAGGGTCCCCAGGCAGGGTGAAATTAGCTGTGGGGGTGCAGAGAATCCGCAAGCCCATGAACGGTCACTACCGCGCAAAACCGGAAGTCCGAGAGGAATTCTTCTAAAGTTTGCAGCCAATCGGAGAAAAGGACATAGCAGATGGAAATCCCAATCGGAAGAAAAGAAGAAAGACCTGAGTATCATACCATTCCAAAATAATAGATGAAATGTCTTAAACAGAAATAAATCTTAATATTTATTGCAAAGAATTAGTTATTTTGATTAGCAATTGGGGAGTAAATGGAAAAGAAGAAAAGAAAAGCATCACTAAAATATTTCTATGTATTGTTTTCATTCTGTAACTGTTTTTTCACACTTGGTGCTTTGTACCTTTAACTTTCCAAGGCTTTGTTGAAATCTTAATTTTTTAAAAAAGTGTGGGATATATGCATGTAATCAGCAATACTTTCAATCACAACTGTCTGCCAATTTACTTTATTTATTTATTTATTTATTTTATTTATTTGATTTGTATCCCGCCCTTCTCCTTACCGGACTCAGGGCGGCTGACAGCCTTATAAAACCAGTATTACAATAGATATCAATTTAAAACCAGATTAAAAGGAAATATTTGCAGTGGCCTAAAAATTAAAATTTCCCTTAAAAAACCCCACTAAAATTCCCTAGGCCAATCCTGCTTGTTGGAAAAGAACTTTGTCCCATAGAACTCAATGACGTATATTAATAGACCCCCATATATGAAACAGATGAAAGATTCTTTGTATTTTGACTCAAGCTATCATTTATCAACCTTTCTGTGGTAGTAGAATCTAGTTTGTCCACCCATTCAGTAAAGGGTATGTATAAAATAATTTAAACACAATAGTTTAAACGCAATTCTGAGTTTCCACTAATGAGTGATCTAATTCTTGCTTAGTTCAGGAGCAATTATGTCTGTGAAATTATTCCTTTTACTCTCACTACAGTAGATGAATAATGAGTAGTTTGTATATGATTTTAGTTTCATCTGGGCACATCATTTTAAAAGGAGGTTTATTGATAGCTAAGAATTACAGTGGAAGTTTCATTGATTCAGTTGAATTAATAATTCATCTTCTGGCTTAAAATAGAACTGCATTTTCCACTTTTCCACTATTAAAACTGAGATAGTATTGCCTAAAAATAAATGTGTTGCATGAAGACATTTTTATCAAGGGGAGTATATAAAAAACCAGACATGTGTTTTTTTAAAAAAAAATACTTTAGTTTTATTTGCCCAAATGTTCCCCCAATTCTGTAACTATTTCTTAGATTATTTTGTTAATTGTTTTTAATTGTTCTGATCATTATTAATTTTTCCTACTATTTCTTTTTACTGAGCAGATTTAAATATATGTTGAATAAAAATGAAGGGAAAATTCACTAGTTTAGATATAAAAGAAAGCAAGGGATATGGTAGGGAAAAGCAAAAAAAAAACATAGAAAAAGTGAATATGAATATTCAAATAAGTGTTGTGGTTGTGTTTGTTTCATATTCGCAAGGACAAATTACAATCCCATGTTTTAGGAATAACAGTTGTCAAAATCAAAATCACATAATTCATAAAGGTGCTGGGTTAAAATACTCTTGAGTCCATTCCAGGTGAGGGTCAGACCATTCTGATGTTTTGGCTGCAAATTTTCTATATTCAGCCTTTGCTTTGTTGTTTTCAAGAGTTTTCCTTGACTGACTTCAATAATAATTACTTTATTATTTATTAACTTATTAATTCTGCTACTAATTAAAATGTGCATCACCTATGTATTCTGAGTCTACTAGATGGTTGGACAACTTTTTCCTCACTAGACAGAGCTTCTGAAACAAACAAACAAACAAAAAAAGGCTTTCTTAACAGGATGGATCCAAATAATTCATCTCTAGCTTTTGCCTTTTCCTAAAGAAAAGTTTTTTTGTAGCAGCAGTATATAGCAAGCTACTATATGACATTATTTTTTTTAAAAAAAGAAAGCATTAATGTATAAAGTTCCCTTAATTGTTCAGGTAAAATCAGCATTCATGATCAGTAAACTATTTTACAATTGACGTGCAAAGAGCTTATGATGCTGCAAAAACCCAGTGTATGGTTACAAAATTACAAGCGAAGTGCAGCATGAGGAATTTAATGCTTCAAAAGGAGCAGTGTTAAAAAAGTTGTAATGTGACACAACTCTATGACACACAATTCGTTTTTAAAGCTTGCATTAAAGCAGAACAATATCAAAAAACCCTTTAGACCTGACTGTTAAATCTAGCAAGCCCATGGGCACATGACAAAACCCTATCAGATACACTGCAGGAAATCCCCATTGCAGCCACCTTCCTTGCTGGCTAACTCATTCTCACCTCTTAGTCTGCCAACTATGATGACTTTAGCCCGGTGACTTGCTAAATCACTAGTGATCACTTTATGGAACAACTTAACTGTAGGATGTTGTAATGAATTTTAAAAGGGCAGAGGCGAAAGAGACTAAAAGGGCTCTGCTGAAAAGGTTTGGCTCTGTGTTTACAAAGCCAGTGACAAGAGATTATTTTTCCAGTGAACTACACAATGGGTGCCAGTGCATGACTAATATGGACCTGGGGCAAGCAAAAGGGCTTGTGTCAGGGGAAATGCTCCAAAAATCAAATCTCCTTTTCTGCTCAGATGGAACGTTGCCCTTGTTACATTCGCCAGGAAACAGGCCTCTAGATTCTCCTTGATCTGAACACAGCAATGCAATCTGCCGCACTGGATTTGAGATTGGGTGAACGGGCAAGTATATCCAAAACCGTCACATTGGCCTTTAGGAGGAAAAAGGAGCAGAATGAGTAGAGTGAATGTTAAGGAGGCCCATTCTCTCTGGAAAGTTCGGGGTTTTTCAAAGACAGAATAAAGGGCCCCAAAGTTCAGGGAACGACCACCCAGTTCAAGAGGATGCCTATTTTGTGATTAATCAGTAGCATTAAAGAGGCTGTTAAATGTAAGAAACCAGAAGCCTTTCTAGGTTGGAACAGAATATAGCAGGGCTTTTCAACCTTTTCACCCATTGTACCACTTTTAGGATATGGCAATATCCGAGTACCACCAGTCGCCTAGCAAGGTGTCAAAAACTTGATGCCCCCCCCCCCAAAAAAAAAACAAGGAAAAAAGTGATAAAGTACAGGTAGTCCTTGACTTACAACAGTTCGCTTAATGACTGTTCGAAGTTACAATGGCACTGAAAAAAGTGCCCCCCAAGCCACAGCCGAGCAAGACACCTGCCTGTCCACCCAGCGGTGCTCTTCCTCCTGTCCAAGATTTTCATTGTTGTGAGCATTTCTGTTGGAGATTGGCAGTGGAGGTGTGGTGGGGGGTGTTTGGTTTTTATCCCACGCATCTGCTGGGTGGTTGCAGCAAGTTTTGGTCACTTCACATGACTCTGGGACATTGTGACCATCATAAATATGAATCAGTTGCCAAGCATCTGAATGTAAATCACAAGACCCTGGAGATGCTGCAACATTCCAGCTGATCGGTGCTTCTTCTGGGCTCAGCAGAAGTGCCAGGATCAGCGCCGAGCCCCAGCTGAAGCCTGGCGCTGATCCTGGTGCTTCCACTGAGCCCTGATAGCCCCGAAGAAGCGCCGATCAGCTGGAAAGCAGCACTGATCCTGGTGCTTCCGCTGAGCCCTGACAGCCCTGCAGCTCCAGCCATCTCTCGCTCAGGCTTGTGCGGTGCTGCCACCGGTTCAGCTCATTCCCCTCTCCCGCTACCACTTTTCTAGGATGGTCACGTACCACCTGCCAGGTGCCAATGTACCACAGGTGGTACCCGTACCACTGGTTGAAAAGCCCTGGAATATAGGACAAATCCAAGACAAGAAATGCTTTCCTTCTCTATCATGGTTTATAAGCTACAGGTGGGAATTATTTGGCTTATAGTTGCCTGGAAATTAACTCAGTTTATTCAGAAACAATTATCCAATTTATAGGGCTGAGTTTTATTTCAACAATTTCATGGATTCTAGGTAAGTTTTTTTTTAAAAAAACCTCTTTAACCTCTATGCTCCTTATAGCATAGACACACAGACACATAGGCACCCACAACTTCTTGTTCAGTTGTTGGTTATTACTGATTTCAAAGTATTGCATCCAGTCACAGACTAAAGTAATAAATGGAATGATCCTTCAATAACCATTCCTAAAATTAAAATACTTGATTGTTTCTCATTGTTTCTGAATTTATATAAATGCAAAGCTGTTTCCCCCCTCCATGCTTTAAGAGAATTGTGATTCTGAGTTTCTAATTTGCTTAAATTCTCGTATATTTACAGATCACAATAAACCACTGTTTCTTTTAACAATGGATTCTGGAAAGCAAAATGGTGGGTTTCATTGTTGCTATGCCATGAAACATTGCATATTCACTGTGCTGGATACATATTAGAGGCTAAATGAGCATAAATTCAGTCTATGGCTTTAAGCTCTGTGCAACTGCTCAAAAATAAGTATTAATAAACTCAGAGGAGCTGAATAGGGATAGGATGTAGTTCTATGATGTCATACTATTGGGCCCTCTAAATCAAGGTTATATATTCTAATTTCCAGCAAAACTCCCCAAAACTTCAGGCAGACTTTTTTTCCCCTCTCCCCTGACTTCAGAGGCTAAGATTTGAAACAACGGCAGCTTATATGTAAAGCGTCTGTTGCTGTCTAAGCCACAGTCCTTTATTTCTGATGAAAGGGAATTAACAAATACCATGGAAAGGAATTATTACTCAAGCCTCTAAAAACAAGTAATAGAGAAAGTCCCCACAGCAGCATAAAAAAAGCTTGTTTGTATTTGAATTGGCAGCACAGTACAGTGGTACCTCGGTATTCATTGTTAATTGGTTCTGGGAGGCACACTGAGTACCAAAAACGTTGAGTACCAAACAATTTTTTCTCATAAGGAATAATATAGTGAGTCACAAGGTAGCCGACACTGATAAGTTGTAGCTTGTGTGTTGAGTAACAAACAAATATGAGTACTCGGACAAAATTTTCATGTCAAAATGCATTGAATACCAAAGGTACCACTGTATATATATCTTTGTATGCACATGTGATAGTACATGCATGCTTGTTTCAAGTAGATATTTATTTATTGGGGTGTAAATTATGAGCACTGAATTTGACTGTCTTCTGATCAATGTCTCTGATGATGATTTATCCCACTTACCAGCTGTTCCTTCCTTCTGCCTATGCATAAGAAATTCTTCAGGCTTCTAAATCTTAAAGAAGTGCAAAAAGTGCATTCCCTCTACAATTGGGAATGTGACTGCGTAAGCACAGACCCTCTGTTCAGAATGTTCTACTCAGGCATTGCTTCTGATTAATGTCAGCAAATATTACAAAATGTAGAGCAAGGCAACCGGAATAGAAGCAAATACATTTCTTGAAACATCATCAGGTATTCTCTGTGATTAATCTGTAATGGTATATAGGAGAATGGCCTTGGGAGATGGAGGGAAGTGATGCTGTTTAGGGAATGATCAGATAAAACAGGAGGGGGAGCCCACAACCTCAGAAACTCAGAAAGTATTCTCCCTAAATTTATCAGCTTATACACATTGATGGTAAGAGATTTGTACTTTCAGACTTGCAAAATTTGTCAGTGTAGCCTTACAATAAAGTAGAAATAGCTCATCTAATTGTGAAAGTGCCTCTCACTTTGCCACGCATGATCATGCTGCTACAACATAGGCCATTTTCTCCCAAAAATGGACTACACCACAGTATGCTTGCCTCCAATCTTGAGAAGTTTTTAGATATCTTAGAATTCTATTTTTTACAGTAATGTCTTAAATTCATCAATTTATTTTTCAAATCAGGGAAGTCAATTGCTACGTATTAAGCCAACTAATTAAAACCTGTCAAAGAGTAACTTGGATTTGTGCAGTCTAGATACCATTGCCTTGCGATGATAGGTGGTGGTCCCTGTTGATTATTCTCATAATCTAAACTTCATCTTTGCAGTTGATGATGTGAGAGAGTCTTCAACCTTCCGCCCCACCCAAAAAAACCTTTCTCAGAGATCACGTTCAGTTCTTTGCATAGCCCTATGTCTTGCCTTGGTTTGGTCCTTCTTAAATGTCTTGCTGTGGAGACAAAAATACCAATTTCTGGTTCACACTTTGAAAGTATTTTTTTTTCCTCCATGCCTCCAGAGAAGGACACTCAGTTGATAGCTCTAGGCAAATTGTTTACCTATTTTAGGAGCTGCTAAAGATTATAACATAATATGTGCATAAGTTCACATGTGTAGTACTACCATTCCCTTGAGCATTTATTCAATTGAGAGATATTGGAAGTTGTGAAAAATTAACAATACTTTGAGCTAGGCCATGGGAGCAGTGGAGAACAGGAACTGGAAATTGTGAAGGCAACCAGTCATTTAGATTACTTCTGAACATGGATCTAACTGTTGTTCTAGAAAAGAGCTAAACCCATATCCCCAAATATAGCCTGGCTGATAGATCAATGTAGGCCAGTAAAGATGAAGCAGGATGAAATAGCAATTGCTTCATGCTGTCATGGTTCTGACAGATGAAACTCTTCAAAAGAACTTCGAGGCATTATTTACCTTAAAGAATCTTTTATTTGAGAAACAAAGTGTCGGCACTACATAGTGGAAACCAAAAACTAAATTCCCCTCCTCTGGATGCAAAGTAACAAAGCACAATTCCCTCCTCCAATAAACAGTCATAAATCACATTCCCCAATTAGCTTGAAGCAGGGGCTTTCTCCGCTGCTCTCCAGCCCACCAAAACTCTATCAACTCTGGGCCCAATGACCTTGGGTTCCCATGGCTGAGTTATTATTGTTATGACTAGTTGGACTCTCATCCACATTCCCTCTCCCAGCCTCAACTAACTCTAAAAGCAAAAGTGAAAAATGGCTGCATTTCCGTCTGTTGTCAAAGCAAGAACATCCGATGTTAGCAGCATTGACACATGCACTGGGAAACCTCCATTTTGCCTTATCCTACATATTGCCTCTCTTTTCCCATCTTGCCAACCTGGATACAGGTTTAACACTATTCCAGAAGAGTGGGAGCTCCTTGCTTAGAAATACCCCAGGTGAAAGGTCATAGTGTGGAAAACCTATGTGCTAGCAATGTTTGTTTGTTTATATCCCACCTTTATTATGTTTACACATACAGTAATATAACCACCTTCTTCTTCCTGTTTTCTCCACAACAACAACCCTGTAAGGTGGGTTGGGCTGAGAAAGAGTGATTGGCCCAAGGTCACCCAGCTGCCTAAGGGGGGCTAGAACTCACCTTCACCCAGTCCTATCCTAATCAATGCCCTTTAATTGCCCAGCATTAAAGCTTCAGGATAGCATCAGTCTTTTTCACTGAGGGCTTAGCAATTGGGGAAGCCCAATTTAAGTTGGTATAATTCCATGCAGACTCAGATTTGCTATGAGGCAGAGTCTTCTGAGTCTTTCTGTTGTCTATATTCCTGAATGTTCACCCTATTTTGCTTGAAAATACTTTTCGGTTGCCAGGCAACCATGGCAGTACAGTATGTAATGCAAGTGCAAAATGCCAGCCCGACTTTTTTAGCAGACATCCAGGAGATATTCCTGACACTGAAAGAAAGGTTATTTTCTCTTACCGCATATCTCAGCCAAATATTCTGCATTCATTAATCAAGAATCACATTATCCTGATTTTGTTTCCTTTCATGATTTAAAGAATGCTTGCCAACCTAATGCAATTTACCAATAAATTGCAACACCGAAAATATCCTTGCTTTGTGGAAGTAACGTGACAATTTTTTAACAATGCCACAAAAGTAATTATTTAAATAGATTGTTTGAGACAGAAAACTCTAAACATGTCAAAATGACATTTTAGACTTTGGTGAGCGGACTGAAATTTTATGTAGCTGAAATGTTAGACGGTATCTAATTTTAATGTATGTGGATTAGTGTACACTTAAAGTGACAATAAAGTTATTCTATTCTGTTCTGTTCTGTTCAGTCAAAAAGGAGGGGACTGGAGGCTAAAACATATAAGGAACGGTTACTGGAATTGGGTATGTCTAGCTTAATGAAGAGGAGGACAAGGGGGGACATGATAGCAGTGTTCCAATATCTCAGGAGTTGCCACAAAGAAGAGGGAGTCAAGCTATTCTCCAAAGCACCTGAAGGCAGGACAAGAAACAATGGATGGAAACTAATCAAGGAGAGAAGCAACCTAGAACTAAGGAGAAACTTCCTGCCATTTAGAACAATTAAACATGGAACAACCTGCCTCCAGAAGTTGTGAATGCTTCAACAGTGGAAATGTTTAAGAAAAGACTGGATAACCATTTGTCTGAAATGGTATAGGGTTTCCTGCCTGAGCAGGGGGTTGGACTAGATGACCTCAAAGGTTCCTTCCAACTTTATTATTATTATTATTATTATTATTATTATTATTATTATTATTATTATTATTATTATTATTATTATTATTATTATTATTATTATCTTTTATTCATTAGACATGAACCTCAGTCAATTGAATATTCAAACTGGCTGGCGCTGATGGCTGACACAGGTTGCTACCAGCATCCTAGGTGTCAACCAAGTACCTCCTTAAAATATAAGATGTTCCGAGTAGCGCAGTTTTTTGTAACATTGCTGGAGTTATTGCAGGAAGCTGCAGTTTCTTGATGTATTTTGCAAAGTTTTTGGACATAGTTCCCAGTGCCCCGATGACAATGGCTATTATTGTTGTTGTTGTTGTTGTTGTTTCCAAATTCATGAATTCAGTAGAGCCTGTATTGTTGTGTCCTTTAACAATACAGATAACATTTCATTTGTTACAGACTGAGTTTACTGATCCCTTAGCAGCTCTAGCTCAAGCATTTTTCATTCCCTTGGAGGCAGAGTCAACTCATAGATGATAGTTTGTATCTACAATGTGATGAGGTAGTTAGCTGCTTAGTTGTGTGCCTGGATTTTAAAAAACCAAAATAGCTACCATACAGCGGGCTTTATAATTTATAATATATATATGGACGCTATATTTCTTTTATTCAATAATTGTCTGTATCTAGATTTAGGACTATAATAAATTTGAATGGATTAAGGATTAATATAATAAAATTATAGGAGCAACTGCTCTTGATGACATGAACTATAGTAGAGATGTCTGATATTCAGTAAGTTGAAGATAGTCAATATGTTCTACCTTCTATTTTTTGGTATCCTGCCTTACCTATGGCACTGTAAAAGATCTAGAATTTATTCTTCAGTGAAAAGAATTACATTTTTCTTGCAGCAAGTTCTTTAATGTTTGGCATTCACTACCATTATAGGAAAAAATGAAGTGTTGTAGCTGGAGATGAAGTAAATGGGGGTATTAAGCTTATTCTTTCTTTTTTCTTTTTATAAAAAGTTTTTTATTTATAATACAATTAAAACAAAAATGGACATACGTGGCATTCCAGAGTAAATATTCCTAACAATTTGTTTCTCGTGATACAAAAACTTAATACATCACCCTTAACCTCTATATAAACCTCATTCTTCTACACAATACAATTATATATACAATTATATGTACAATTATGTGTATGTTTCAATCCTATCGTTAGCTTAAGATCCGAGCGGTTCTCCTTGATTCATACCAGTGATAAAATTTGTCCCAGATTTCGAAATATTCCAGTTCTGTCTTATCTTTCATAGCCATTGTAAGCCTGTCCATCTCTGCACATGATAAAATTTTATACAGGATTTCTTCTTCCGTTGGAATTCCCTTATTCCTCCAGTTTTGAGCATAAACCAATCTGGAAGCCGTTAGAATGTGTAGCATCAAATAGAGTATGCCTTTGTCATACTTCTGCGTTGTTATACCTAATAGGAAAAATTCTGGTTTTAACTCGTCAAAAACATGACCAAAATCCAAACTTATTCTCTTTCTGTAGTGATTACATTTAAGCTGCTTCTATCTGCATTTTAGGTTCTGTTTACTAGTGTTGTGGTCTGTCGGCTGCCAGCAGAGCTAGCAGCAGAGTCAGACAAGGAGGAGGAGGGGGGAGGAGGAGTCTGGGTCAATTTTGGAGCCTTTGGAAGGCTCTGATGAGGAAGCAGAATCAGGGGCAGAGCCGGGGCCATCTGTCCGTGCCCAGGTGGAGAGGAAGCTGTCTTTGGGGCCTGAGCTGAGTGAAGGGGAGGAACAGATTGGGCCCATCCCAGATGCGCGTATGCGTAGAGAGGAGAGGAGAGCAACTGAAAGAAAAAGAAGACATAGACCCTAGCCAACGTCTCCCTGTCTGGGAAATAAATAGTAGGGGTTTTGGAGTGGCCTGTTGTCACAGACAACCATTCGTTTTCCTGGATATATCAATCAAGTCGGATTCCTTTGCCAGAACTAGGTGTGTCGGGACTACTTGCTCTGTATTTGAGGTGCCAACTGAGTCTGCCAGCTGGGAACTAATAGGTAGTGAATTTGCCTCAGCCGGTGTGATTGTTTCTACTTGGCTTAATCCTTGAAAGACTTTCTATCTGGAGTTCTCAAGTGAACAGAGACTGTTCTTGCCCTGTGTCAGAAGGGGAAAAGACTTTCCTTTGTGACTACTTCTTTTTGTTTTTTTCTACCCAACGTGAACAAAGATTGTTCCTACCCTGTTTTAATAAAAGGGGTTTGTTTTACTCACGAGTTTCTCATTACTTGCGAAGGCTGAGTTAAAACAACTAGTCACATTACCAAATGTAAGAAAAATCATTACATTTTTACTTTTTTTTTTCAGTTGCCTTTCAACACTTTGTAACAGTGGAAGCTCTTGCTGCAGTACAATGCAAATCAGGGGTCTATTTATTGTGTTGGCTTTTGGAACAGGGATTCAGCTGGATGACATGGTACATTTGAATATTGGAATGTGGCGAACAAACAATTTTATAACATATATTTGGGTACAGAATCTGATTAGGTTGGTTATGCCTTTGTACAGTGAGGCATAATGCTTAGCATTATGATACCAGTTCTTATTTTGTGTGTGTGTATGTGTGTGCCTTAACGTGACTCAGTCTTGATTCCTGTTGGCTGCTTGGATACGTCCCTGCATATTTCTTGATAAGTTCTTGGAAATGGTTTGCCATTGCCTGTATCCTAGGGCTAAGAAAGAGTGGCTGGCCCAAGGCCTCCCAGCTAGACTCATGGTCTCCTAGACTGATGCCTTAACAACTGCACCAAGCTGGCTCTCTAATTTGCACTACAAATGATGTGTTTACCTTGCAAATGTGACCTGGTCACCTTATAGTGAAAAGTATATGACGCTGAATTAGACATGACATGCTGATTATTACCCATTTGATCAGCATTTTTCCATAAAGGACACACAAATTCATAGAAGGACTGTGCACTGACTTGAAAACAGTTTTAGATCTCTTGGGTCCCATAACTTTGGCAGAGATAAATTGTTTTATGTCATTCTTACTTGTGGCATTGTTGAAACGACAAGAAAATTAGATGGAAGTGGTTACTAAAGTTTTGAGGCACCATGTCTTTATGGGGTTTGTGAAGAGAGTTTCTCCTTCACCTTATCTGTACTGGATTTTGTATACTTTAATAGAAGCTGCATAGAGAATGGTGCTAGTTTGATGTCTTTGCAAAACTGCTTGTATTTTTACACAAAATGAATTAAGGATACGGATGGAAGGTGCATACACAAACAAGTCATTTAATTTCTGTGTTCTCATCTAGTGGGATCGAGGTGGCAACTGTTTGATGGTCTTTGTTACTCATCCCCAGTATTCCAAGATAAGAACATGATTGTAGACTTGTCTGAAGCTCTTTTTAAGGCTTATTGGCATGAAGGAAACCTCAGATAGCATAAAATAATCTACAGGGATGGTGAGGAAGAACTACATTTCTTCAGTATTTTTAATTTCTAAGGATTAAGATTTATGATCCTTTAAAACAATGGTTCTCAACCTTTTTAATGCCGCGACCCCAACTGGTCATAAGTAGAGGACTAAACCGGTCGTAAGTCGAGGACTAAGCCGGTCGTAAGTCGAGGACTAAACCGGTCGTAAGTCGAGGACTACCCAACCGATCGTAAGTCGAGGACTTTCCCTGCCCGGGAGCACCGCGCATGCGTGGTTCTGCCCCCTGCGCCAGCCGAGGCGTAGCTGGCAAGCGGCAGAGACAGAGCAGGCCGACCACCAGCTGGCCCAGCCCAAGGGAGGTAAGGCACCCGCCGGAAAAGGGGGAAAAATGGCGGACAAAAAAAATGGCGAACAGCCTTGCTTGGCGACCCCCGTGAAATGGTCGATCGACCCCAAATGGGGTCCCGACCCACAGGTTGAGAACCACTGCTTTAAAACCTCACAACTGATTCCAAGCACAAGAAAATCATCCTGGATCTTATTTTGGCCAAACCAGTCATGAAAGCTGGTCCTCAAACTATACTTATCTCATTAAAATACCATTTTAAAATCATCATTTACTAGAGCAGAAATCAAAACTAGGAACTTAAGCATATAATATACATCATAAAGCTTTAATTTACACATCATCTATAAATAATTGCCAATGCCCTTAAAGAGAAATTCTGAACTGAACTTAAAAGTGTGTTCATCTTTTTTTAAAAAGAGATATACTGTTACACATTCATAGCAGGGAGCAGAAAAATGCCTCATAATGATCTTCAGGAAAATTAAATGCTGGGGGAGTAACCCACTAAGCTTTTCTTGCATTTCTGACAAATAGCCTTCTCATTTGGTAAGGGCCAGCGTTTTTCTTACCATTTATTTAAGCTTACCGCCCATAAGTAAGTGATCTTCCTGACCAGTCATCCAGGACATAGAAATTGGAAACCATGTCTTGTCATGCTTCAGTTCCAGCAAGTAGGACAGGCTGCTGATCTCTTTAATGGTAGCTTTCTAATCAGGTAATTTGGAGTTGGCAACTACCCACACACTCCTTGGTGCCAGAATCTGAAGTCTCATAATATTGTTCAAATTTGCATTTTGAGCACTGTAAACTTCTTAAAGATTTTTACAACCAAAAGAGGTTTGCGGTATGGTTTTTTTTTGTGTGTGTGAATTGTGAATTAATGGCACATGACATCCTGCAAAGTGTGAGGTAATGCATCATGGATCTCAAATATAAATTCAGTAATCCTCAAAATAAAAGACATGATTTTGCTATTTGTAAAATACAGGGGCTATTTTTGTCATATTTATTCTCTCACATTTCATCCCTTCATACTTTTAGCTGGGTAATGCAAGTTAACCTTCCAAACACAATTGAATATACCCAGCCTGAATTTGGAAGAAATTTTAAACTTTTTTTAAAAAGAGGCCTAAATAGGTTTTAAAACCTCAGGAAAACAAATTGTAGCCCTTAGCCAAATTTGGCAGTTCTTGAGGAAACTATAGAGACTGGAGAGCAACATGGAACCCATGAGCTGCAGTTTGGTTTCCACAAGTAAATCTAACAAATAATTGTTATTTCTTCAGCCTAAAAGTCACATGCTTGAAAAGTGTCTGAACAAAGGAACAAAATTGCCCCTCAGCACAAAAACATACCGTTTCTATATTTCATGATTTATTTTCATTCTTAATTCCGATGATTCAGTTTCTTCGCTGATGGTTGATGCTGAATGGCAGAATCTATGATGGGTTTATTTTGGGAATCTAATCTTAACCTTATTTCTAGAACGTACTACTGTACGTACTCCTGTCTGTAGCTGATAATTTTATGTATTCATTTATTGATTGATTTATTCATTTATATGCTGTCCATCTTGCCTAGAGATAAGCCATATAGAAAAAGTTAATGACATGCCTGAAATCAGTATTGTTTGCAGATGTGTGTGTGTGTGAGAGAGAGAGAGAGAGAGAGAAAGAGAGAGAGAGAGAGAGAGAGAGAGAGAGAGAGAGAGAGAGAGAGAGAGAGAGAGAGAATTAAAAACATTGGCTTACCCAGTGAAAGTCAGCAAAAGTAAACCCTGTAGAACAGGGGTTCCCAACCCCTGGTCCGTAGACCAATACCAGGCCACAGCATGCCAGCAACAGGTCTGCAGAAACAAGCAAAGGTCCCATCTGCGGGATGCAGGCAGCACACAAAATCATGCACCCTCCGGTCCATGGAAAAACCTCTCTCCATGGAACCGATCTCTAGTGCCCAAAAGGTTGGGGACCTCTGCTGTAGAAGACATTATGTTTGCCAGGTTTCAGTTGACAATCTTCAAGGGTTTTTCTACAGTACGTTTTTGAAATGTTTTGTGTTGCTTTCTGAGCAGAGGTAAGAATGTCCCTCTGTGAGGGTAATGGCTGGCTCAGGAATTCTGGGAGTTGAAGTCCACAGGTCATAAAGGGGCCATGATTGCTCACCCTGTTAAACTTGTGTTAAACACATTATCTTTTGACATGTGTTTGTGGGGAGCCTATCTTGGTACAAAAGTGAAAAATGACCACTGACTCCCCTCAGGCAATGTAGCCTTCGCTGATCATGAGTGTTTGCGGGTTATCAGGCCTACACAGCCTGTAAAGAATTCCATCATATTTGGCAGGTTTCATTTGTCTTGGACTATGCTCAGCTGGCAATACTGTATGCTTGTAAGTTTATTGATTAATTTATATCTCTCCTTTATTATTTTTATAAAAATACTCCTTTCTCTTCCTATTTTCCCCACAACAACAACCCTGTGATGTGGGTTGGGCTGAGAGAAAAAGACAGTCCCAAGATCACCCAGCCTGCTTTCTTGTCTAAGGACTAGAAGTCATAGTCGCCGCGTTTCCAGCCTGCTGCCTTAACCAAACTGGCTCTTAGCTAGTACAAGCAGCATAGAACCAAGAAATGGAAATAGAAAAAAAAAGGCATTTGTAGTTCTGTATCTCCATCTTTGCTACTTAAGCAATAAAGATTGCAGAGAACCTGTAGAAAAGCCATTGGAGCCGCAAAATAATGCAAAAAAAAAAAATGCTTTATGGCTTTGGTGGTTTTATTGCTTTCAATGTTTTAATGCTTTTTATTGATATGTTTTTTGATTATTTGTACTGTTATTTTTGAATTAGCATCACATATGTAAGATGGGCAGCTATTTACGTTTACCAAACTTACAAACAAATGAATAAATAAATGAAGCATTTGAAAGTTATGTTTTTCAATGACAGCTCCAACAACAATATAGTATATTTCAGTGATCCAATCTGGAAATGACTAAGTAACCACATGCAAGGTCCAGGAATGGATGCAATTGGCGCAGAAGATAAATCTCATCACATAATCAGTGCTGTCATAGGCATCATTCATGCCAATGCATATTTCTGTACAGGCGATAGCAATTGTTTTGCATAGTTTCACTGATTTACATTTTTAATTTTAATTTACAGTTATGGCGTCGAAACATTCATTGGAAACATTCAGTTGGAAAAAAAACTATTTTTTTTGTTAAACTATATGGAGGTGATGGATACATTCTCTCTCTTTTGGTAAATCTGATTATAGATGTAGTCAAGTTTTTTCTCAATATTCTGCCATATTAATGGCAGAAAAATATACTCTGATTTTTTTTTCTTCAGAACAATGCCTTTTCAATGCCTTTATTAGGGGCATTTTTTTTTTCAAGTACTGATGGATGTGGTGTGGTTTCATAAAGTACTATATATATATATATATATATATATATATATATATATATATATATATATATATATATATATATATATATATATATATGCTCAATAATATGCTTGAAGATATATATATCTTCAGTGGATGCATTCTCTTGCATTGAGTGAATGGGAAGAATACTTCCTACTGAACTAAAGGAAACTCACAGGACTGGCAACTAAGAAAAGCCATGGAAAACTGGAATGAGTGATTTGGGAAGAAAATAATGGTTCTTTCTGGGATAGATCCGATTCTTATGGAATGGAACTAATGTCAGGCCCAAGGAACCAAGGACACAAGGAGTTATTTCGTAGTAGTTTCTTTATTGTTGCTCACCTATAGAAGAAATCTTGCCAAATTAAAGAACTTATCTGCACATCTATAGGATATACTCTGTGAACTGCTGGGGGGGGGGTCTTGCCTTGGTCTTTTCCTGCATACCAAAGATTCTAAGCATTTTTGATATGCAGAAAAGATTTCCTGCTTGCTAAAAAAGAGCCCCTCCCTCTGATGACTCTGGCCCCCATTCCACCATACTAGGCAACGAAGAACTGTACATTTAAAATATGCTGCTATTAGTGGATTCCGTGTTAACATTCTCAAACAATAATGTGAAAGTATATTAGATTAATGGATAGAGAAAGAGAGAGAGCGTTTCATAATTGCAAGGTTAATTTTTATTCAAATGTAATATATGAAATAAATAGCAATGGAACCATGGCATTTAGATGTCCCTCTATTTAAACTGCATTATCCTACAACCATTTTTGAGAAGAGGCCCTAAGGAAATACATTTATTTTATTTACAATTAATTAACTGAAAGCAGCTAATTTTAATTATTTCTGATTTTTATTATAGACTCCTACTGCAATGAAGTCACTGTCTTTTATTCCAAGGCAGTAAGATATGCTATTGTGTATATGCATTCATCCATGCATACATAAACTTGCAAACTGTGAACTATTGAATGAAAATGCATCGATTTAATGAAGTTTTAAGTTTAATCAAAGCCTGAAGCATGTCTAACTTTTTTTTACAGATGTATGAAAAGGGGAATTGTATTTCCCCCATGTGTTATAATGCTTCTATTAACTGCAGATTATATTACATAAATATACATGCAATCAACCATAAAGCATTAAGTATAGTAATCTCTGCTTCTTCTTGTCAAATACTGTTGAAGAACTGTTTTAAGAATACTATCCTAGTTAGTAAAAAGACATTTTATCCTTCTACATTGCCTAATTCATTTTCTAGGATCTCTAGGATTTTTCTCTTACTTTTTAAAAGAAATATATTTTTATTCTCTGCCTAAATAATTCCAATTAATTTCAGTTTTGATTGCAATATATATGGTGTGGCTATATCCTTTCAATTAGTTTCTGTCAGAAGGAAAGGTTTGTTGCATAGTGTGGAGCAGCACAGAAATGGCCTGGAAAAAATATGTGGCAAACTAGTAAAATACAAGCTGACCATAAAAAAACAGTAAAGCATGAGAAAGAAACTCAAGAAAATTTTGCCTTGACTCTCTTTGGGTATAAGAAGGAGGGAACAGTCTTTTTCTGAGACTATTTGCTATTTGGGCAACTTCTCTCAGTAAATCAAGGAGTCTGAATTTGACTACATGTTGATCAGATCCTAGAATGAAATTGAAGTTGCCTAATAGGCATTGAGTGGATGCCTGCTGAATAGGTAAATGACCTTATTGACTGTTCAAGAATGCAGAAGAGAAGAGAAAAAAAGCAATTATCTTTGAGAATTCTGCTCAAACAAAATGAAGGCTAATGGGGTATAACTCATCGGAACAACCTCCAGAAGTTGTGAATGCTCCAACACTGGAAGTTTTTAAGAAGAGATTGGACAACCATTTGTCTGAAATGATATAGGGTTTCCTGCTTGAGCAAGGGGTTGGACTAGAAGACCTGTTCTGATACTTATGAAATTTCCCAGTGTCACTTTAAGATGTTCGTTCTCATCTTGCCTTTCATCTTTTACCTGTCTCTGATTACTATGGATAATTCATATTTTTGGTACAAAAAAGGAGGTTCTTGGGAGAAGAAAGTGCATTGAAAGCTTATTTTTACTTTAATAGTAATAGTCCACTATTCGTTTCCAATTGAGGGAGTTGCTTCTGTGCCCCTTTTCTCCTCTACCTTCAGCATTATCTTCAGCAGGGGTGTCCAACCTTGGCAACTTTAAGATTTGTGGACATCAGTTCCCAGAATTCTCCCGACAGTATGGTGGCTGGGGAGCTCTGAGAGTTGAAGTCCACAAGTCTTAAAATCTTAAATCAGGGCACTCTTGATCTACATTGTGTGGTTCTTGACATGGCTTCTATTGAGAACATGAGGACATCAGAGAAATGTGAAATCAGTTCCAACTTAGGCTTACTTTTCCTATTCCAGTATGTTTATGGTTTTATCAAGTCTCCTTTGGTAATACTTAGCAAAAAAATCACTTCTATATTATAGGTAGCCTCTATTATATTTTATATTACCTTCATTTAGCAACCACAATTTAGATTGGCAACTTGGTCATTAAGCAAAGCAGTCACTAAGTGAAACTTTGACTGTTCCTATGATCTTACTTCAGTTTTTCCTTTGCTTTATAGATCTGCCAAGATCATAAATGGAAGGATTGGTGGAAAAGTTACTATAGGAGATGACCCCGCTGGACCCGTCCTTTAGATTCAGCCTGGTCATCTCTGACAGTTACTTTCTCATTTCTAGGGTAACTGTGAATGATTGCTAAATGAATTGGTTGCTAAATGAGGACTACCTGTATTACCCAGAAAACCTCCAGTATCTGTTAATGAACTCAAAGTTCATTTCAAAGAAGATTATTTGCTTTGCTAGTAATAATTAAGCCTTGCAAATGCCCTTGCAAATTTTTCCTGGCCTCTATTCAGTACATTGTATTGGTGAGCACAAGGAAATTTCTTATAGTGGTTTGCAAGATTAAGGTTCCTAAGGCAGAGAAACCTGATTGGTTGAATCCCATTTTTCTCATTTTTCCAACAGTGGAATTTGCTATAGATATATCCACGCAGCTATATACTTGTTTATAATATGAGTTTGTGATTTGAGTTTATTGATTTGCCTTTTTTCCTGATTGTTTTAAAAGCATCCAAATTGCTGATAATCTTGAAGAAAGAAACAAGGCTTCCTCAACTGATTTCACATATGAATGCTCTGGTAATGCAAAAGTACCCTTGAGAATATCATGAATTCTTAATTCTAGTTAGTGAGATTGCAGAAAAAGAAGGGTAAAAACATTATAATAGCACCTTGACTTCCATCACTTTTTCAATTATAAAAACTGAATGCAAGTCAGAAAAAATAATATAATTTCTTAAGAATATCCCATTTCTTCTTTTTTTTTTACTTTTTTAAAATCTCTTTTGCAACAGAATGACTGCCTTCAGCTGTAATGCTAAAGTTTTGCTTAATGTTAATATAATAAGGCTAGGTAAACGTCTGGTTCATTTCCTCTACCTTTTATTCCTTTTTGAGATAAAAATACATCTTACAACCTTTCTCGCCACAGTTGTTAAGTGAGTCACTGCAGGTGTTATGTTAGTAACATGATTGTTAAGTGAATCTGGCTTCCCCATTGACTTTGCTTGTCAGAAGGTCGCAAAAGGTGATCACATGGCCCTGGAACTCTGTAACCGTCATAAATATGAACCAGTTGCCAAGCATCCACATTTTGATCAGGTGACCATGAAGATGCTGCAATGTTTATAGGTGTGAAAACTGGTCATGAGCCACTTTTTTTTAATGCCGTTGTAACTTTGAATGGTCACTAAACAAATGGTTGTAAGTTTATCTATAAAGGAAATATTTATCTATAAAGGAAATAAAAATAAAAAATATTTATCTATAAAGGAAATAAAATGTAGATTCTGTGAAAGAAAGAATGCTGAGGACAGTTCTAGTTACTGAGGCCAACTAACCAACCAATCATGGCCTTTTTCTTAATATTAAATGAATTCTGCTTTCCATGTCTGAATTGTTCTGACCTCATTGGGTTGATTGAGGAGTTCAGGTTAAAATAAAAGACCATCAAAATAAGTTGTAATAGCCCCAAGTTTGTCATTTTTATTTCAATGTTAAAATATGATTTTTAGGAGAGAGAAATACACAGCTGCTAGTTTCTAGAGATTAGAATCCAGAGAAAAATTGAAACTAAAGGAAATTTCAAGTTAGAGCCTTACTTACTTACTTACTTACTT
>NW_015387869.1:132540-133898 GCF_001527695.2 Protobothrops mucrosquamatus
TTATTATTATTATTATTATTATTATTATTATTATTATTATTATTATTATTATTATTATTATTATTATTATTATTATTATTATTATTATGTCAAGTAGTTTTGAAATTGCTTTAAAAGCAACAAAGTACTGCATATTGTACTTTAATTTCTGTAGCTCCCACCCTTTTATAATTGCACACAGCTTATTACTTTTCTCTTTATTGAAAGAACAAAACAGTAGGGAAGTTGCTTGTTATGCCCTCTGTTTAATAGTATTGTCAGTGGATTTGGAGTAGTCTTTATTTAACTTAGCCTATAAGCAGAGGATTTTACTTCTTTTTTAATCCATTATGACAAAAAAAATAAAAATAAAAATCACTAACCCACAAATGCTTTGCCTTATTGTCAGTTTCTTTATTTCCCTGGGTTTATAATTTTCTAGCTGTCAAGTTTCTTTTCATCAATGTAAAAGTAAATACAAAAGGTATGTTGCATTATTTTGATTTGCTTTCTTCTATTCTACTGGGGGAAAAATAATGAATTTCTAAAGTAACTTTGAACGATCAGATTTCCATGTAGGGAAGAAAATGACCTCACATTACTTTAGTTTAATATGTGTTGTTTGTATTTTAGTAGCAACAATCTATCAGTGCTAGTAGAATGCTGTGGGTACACCCAGTGCAAGCTAATTAGAAACATCCACTATTTAATACACTGACATAAATCAGTCCTCTGGGACAGTCTGGGGAGGAAGTTTTGTATATAATTTAAAAAAACAACAACTATATTCTACTTAAAAAAAGTATGAAGTATCTTGAAAATGATCTAAGATAATAACTGCAACAAAGTAATCACTGATTGCCAGTGCAACCAAAGAGTACAGTCATATATGTTTCAAAATCATAATAAATAGATCATTATAGTCATATTTGTGAACTGATTTCTGGGTAATGCTGTGTGAAACAAGGAACATATGCTGACGTTTCACTAACCTTGCTTCTGGCTTCTTCAGAACAAATGTACAACTGAATTTGGCAACAGATGTTACAGCTTTTACAGCTTATCTGTGTACAATGTAGTAGAGTCTCCACATTCACTAATTGCCATGTTCGTTACAGTTGACAACTTTCCTATTCAAATTACTGTATGTGGATATTGATAAATGCCCAGTAATTTTTAATACTTTATCACTTTACTATGTCCTAAACTCTGGCGTTTCTTTAGCTCCTTTGAGAACATTAAGATCCTCATTTCTTCCCAGGTCCATAAAGGTGTTAGCTTCTTTCTTTAATTTTTGCCGTGTAGCTCTCTCTCTCTCTCTCTCTCTCTCTCTCTCTCTCTCTCTCTCTCTCTCTCTCTCTTTCTTTTCCTTTTTTTTT